>NC_059114.1:4430000-4590719 GCF_020740685.1 Jaculus jaculus | reverse complement strand
GAAACCGAAGAGCAAGAGTAACCAGAGGATGAGACACAAACAAAAACCAACGTCTCTTCTGCCTCATGACATCTCCCTCCTGAGCTCGATGGGACAGCGGCTTCTTTATTTCCTGCCACTCACCCCTGGTAATGGGGGTCTCTCTACCCTGCCCCCTCCCCTCCGGGTTTCTCCTGCAACAAGGGAGGGAGACCCAGCTCTGCACATAGCACGGATTTGGCCTCAGGAGGGCAGGAAATGGGCTGAGTGCCCCAAGCGTCCACTCAGCTCACCAGCCACAGCTCCCTTTGGACAAAGGGCCACTTGTCTACTTCCGCCCGGAGTGGAGGCAGAAAACTTGGAGGTTTTCCTTTCCAGTGTGTGGGGTTTGCTACTGGCAGAAGCCATGCCAGAGTTTGTGCTAGTTTAGGTGTGAGTGTACACATGTAAACATTTTTTATTGAGATATTCATTGCATGAACATACTGCATATGGGTCATTTTCCCATCAGATGATACTCTTACGTGCCCTCTCCCCATACCCCGTTCCGCTGACAGCCGCCTCAGTAGGGTTATCCGTCATCACCGTGGGGTCAGGAATGTGCCAGGGGACGGCGCATCAGAATGCACATTCCCACACTGTGGCTCTTCCTTTTTTTTTTTTGCCCCCTTTTCTGAAGTGTTCCCTGTGCCTTGGAGGCATGTTTAAGTAAGCCTCCTTCTGTGTTGAGCTCCTAGAAGGCCCTGATTTTCTCCTTGGATGAGTTTTTTTTTTTTTTTAATATTTTTTGTTCATTTTTTATTTATTTATTTGAGAGCGACAGAGAGAAAGACAGATAGAGGGAGAGAGAGAGAATGGGCGCGCCAGGGCTTCCAGCCTCTGCAAACGAACTCCAGACGCGTGCGCCTCCTTGTGCATCTGGCTAACGTGGGACCTGGGGAACCGAGCCTCGAACCGCGGTCCTTAGGCTTCACAGGCAAGCGCTTAACCGCTAAGCCACCTCTCCAGCCCTTTGGATGAGTTTTGAGTCTCGGTGTCTGCTGCTGTCTCCCTGGAGGAGGTTCTCGGGCTGGCGGTGAGAGCGGCGCTCGCGTCCAGTCTTCCAGTTCCTCTGTGATGCTACGTGTAAATACTCTGCTTTCAAAAGAACATAGAGCCAGGCGTGGTGGCGCACGCCTTTAATCCCAGCACTCAGGAGGCAGAGGTAAGGAAGATCACCGAGAGTTCAAGGACAGCCTGAGATGACATACTGAATTCCAGGTCAGCCTGGGCTAGAGTGAGACACTGTCTTGCAAAACTAAACAAAACAAAGCATAGAGTCCTTTCCAGTTCTCTCCTCAAGGCACATTACATCACTATTCTCTTATTTGAATCTCCACTTTGGGTTGGCATAAGTACGTTTTATGGTTTATAATACCCATGACTTGCATCCCTCAAAGGTTTATGTGCCCTCCTCCCCCTCCCGCCCAGGTGTGTGATGGTGTTCGTGTAGAGTAGCCTGTAAGAGACGCAGCCTTGTGGAAGGTCATCAGGGAGCGTGAGACACCAACTTGAAAGGGATTAATGAGTTAGGTCTCTAGACAGAGGGTCGGGAGGGGAGAGAGACCTCTCCACATACTCGGGCTCTTTTGCACGCCCCGATGGTCTTTCCATTTCTTCTCCATGTTAGGACGGTGAGCAGCCCTCATGGGAAGGCCAGTGTCATGCCCTGGGACCTCTGGCACTATGAACTAAATAACTTTTTAAAAAAAAAAAATATTTATTTATTTTTATTTGAGAAAAAGAGAGAGAGAGAGAAAGAGGCTGAAAGACAGGGAGACAGAGAGAATGGGTGTGCCAGGGCCTCCAGCCACTGCAAACGAACTCCAGATGCGTGCATCCCCTGTGCATCTGGCTTACGTGGGTGCTGGGGAATTGAATGTGGGTCCTTTGGCTTTGCAGGCAAATGCCTTAATTGCTAAGCCATCTCTCCAGCCCCCCTTTTTATAATAAAAATAAAATAACAAACTTCAGGCATTTTGTTAGCACTTCACAAAATGGACTGATAGACCATAATTCAAATGTTTTCTGCACAGAATCATAAACCAACTCTGAATGTAGTCAAATGCCCCTCCCTCACTTCTGCATCATAGACTCCGGTAATGTCAACATCATGGTATCCTTCAGCACCGCTCCCCTGAGCTATCTCAGATAGCTTTGCATCAAGAGAAGTTCTCTGCTGTTTCCCCCTGGGGTGGAGCCAAGAGGACTTTGGGAATCTCATCCTGTAGCTAATCTTCCCCCCTACACAGCCACCAGAGGCTGACGGAGGCCCTGGGATGGTTATCTCCTAAGGCTGTCCTCACTGAGCTTTCCCTAGTCTCAGACCAGCTCCTAACTATGTCAATACAGATGTAGCTCATAGCTTGCTTGCAAGACCTGACAGTCTAGGTTCAATTCCCCAGTACCATGTAAAGCCAGATGCACAAAGTAACACGTGCATCCGAAGTTTGTTCACTTGTAGCCATGAGTCCCTGGAGCGCCCATTCTCTCTCCCCCCCTCCTCACAAATAAATAAAATAAATTTTAAATGACTTCAGATGGCAGAAACCAACAAAAAATAAACAAAATAAAACTACCATAACCAGCACAGGATGGACACAAAGGCTACACATTCCCTGGTAGACTTTCAAAATGTGGAATCCTCACATAAGAGACAATTCTACTGGGCTGGAGAGACGGCTTAGCAGTTAAGGTGTTTGCTTGCAAAGGCAAAACACTCAGGTTTGATTTCCCAGGACCCACGTAAGTCAGATGCACAAGGGGACGCATGTGTCTGGAGTTTGCAGTGGCTGAGGCCCTGGTGAACCCATTCCCTCTCTCTCTCTCTCCCTCTTTCTCTCTCTGTCAAATAAATAAATAATAAAATATTAAAAAACATTTCTATTAAACATGAGAATAAATTATACAAAAATGAGAGTATAGCATAAAATCATAAAGAAAGATAACATGAACACTCCCTAATCACTGTTGTCAGAGAGAAACATTGTTAGCATACATAATTCAGTTTTTCTTTCTCTCTCTATATAGCTATAGGCTCAAAACATTCTGCTCAGAAGGCAACATGGTGCTGGGAAGAAGTGACAGGAGTGCTCAGCACTGCAATATCTGTATCACACCTTCCAAGGATCAGGGTCTGTTGTGGAAGAGGTGGCAGAAAGAATGTAAGAGCCAAAGGAAGGGTAGGACTCCTTACAATGTGCTCCTCCAGACACAAAATGGCCTGGATATCCATGACTTCACAGTGCCTGACACTACCTACACAAGACCATCGTAACAGGAGGAAAAGATGATGACATCAAAAATAAAAGAGAGACTGATTGAGTGAGGGAGGGGATATGATGGAGAGTGGAGTTTCAAAGGGGAAAGTGGGGCGGGGGAGGGAGGGAATTACCATGGGATATTGTTTACAATCATGGAAGTTGTTAATAAAAAAATTTTTTTTAAATCACTAATTAAGCTGGAAAAAAATTCTGGTGCATCTGCGGTTTCACTCATTCATTCACTCATCCAATAAGCATTTTTGAGCACCTCCAAGATGCCCCTAGCCAGTTCTTTCTCCGAGGTAACAAGATGCCCCCTAGCCAGTACTTTTTCTGAGGTAAAAACAGCATATTAAAGTGACCGATTGTCATGATGTTGGCAGCCTAAAGGGAAAGATCTTAAACAATTACTGATTTTTCTTTATGAAATGAATTGGATTTTTCTCTTGGCCTCAGGATGCTATCTACCTTTCAAACTTCTCCCACCACACACCCCCACAAATTCCAACCTGTGTCCTCCTCCCCCCAGTTAATCAGCCTTTGTCACAGTTGAAGCGAGTTCGCTGGGTACGCCCGTTTCTTCTTGTACGGTGCATCCCGTGTTCCCCAAGGACAGGTGAGTCAGCGGGCCCAGAGGCGGCTCCTCGGAATACACACTGTACCACTGAGTGTCTGGTCACGGCTACTAGACCCACGGGGACGTCTGGCCACTCTCTGCCCAGGAAGAGGAGGTGCTTGGAGCAGGGAGTGTGCCGGGGATCACAAATGCAGCACAACCACGTGAGAGGCTGCCCCAGAAAGAGAAACACGTCCTCTGATTTGCCCTAAAGAACCGTGGGGACTGAGCGACCCCGCGTGCTGGTGCGGCGGCCTGCCCTGTGTCGCTGGGACGGCGCTGCGGGCGTGCCGGGCCCCCAGCAGGCGGGGCAGGCGAGGCTCAGCTATCGTGGGGTGAACTTCGCCAAGCGTCTTCCCCACTTTGTCTGCGGAGACAGGGACGTCTTGTTCTGTCTGTTTAAGTCTGCTTAACTCTATGAGGAAGATAACCCAAATGTTAACCACTTCCACTAGGTAAAGAAAAGGCCTTGGCTGACACTACCTACACAAGACCATCATAAGAGGAGGAAAAGATCATGACATCAAAATAAAAGAGAGACTGATCGAGACGGGGAGGGGATTTGATGGAGAATGGAGTTTCAAAGGGGCAAGTGGGGGGAGGGAGGGAGTTACCATGGGATATTTTTTTATACTCATGGAAGTTGTTAATAAAAATTTGAGGGAAAAAAAAAAAAAAAGAAATGAAAAGGCCTTGGGGCTGGGAAGATTGCCCAGCAGTTAAAGGCACTGACTTGCAAAGCCTTCAGGCCTGGGTTCAGTGCCCAAGCTGCCCACATCAGCCACATTTGAAAGGGGCAAAAGGGCCTGGTGTTCATTTGCACTGAGGCCAAGGTCCTGGCATGCAATACATACCATACGTACATATTAATTTATTTTGTTTTTTTGAGGTAGGGTCTCACTCTATTCCAGGCTGACCTGGAATTTACTATGGAGTCTCAGGGTGGCCTTGAACTCATGGTGATCCTCCTACCTCTGCCTCCCGAGTGCTGGGATTAAAGGCATGCACCACCATGCCTGGCTATTTTTATAAATTTTATTTTATTTATTCATTTGAGAGAGAGAAAGAGAGGCAGATAGAGAGAGAATGGGCGCACCAGTGCCTCCAGCCACTGCATACACCACCTTGTGTATCTGGCTTATGTGGATACCGCGGAATCAAACCTGGTTCCTTAGTCTTCGCAAGTGTCTTAACTGCTAAGCCATCTCTCCAGCCCTACGTAGATTTTTAAAGGAAGAAAAGGGAGCTGGGGAGATTGCCCAGTGGTTAAAGGCACTTGCTTGCAAAGCCTGTGGGTCCAAGTTTGATTCCCCAGCACCCGGATACCCACATAAAGCCAGATGCTCAAAGCGGTGAATGTGTCTGGAATTTGTTTGCAGTGGCAAGAGGCCCTGGCATGCCCATATTCTCTCTCTCTCTCTCTCTTTATCTCTCAAGAAAATAAATAAAAATATTTTAAAAATAAATAGCAGCTAGAGAGATGGATCATCAGTGACAGTGTCTGCTTGCAGAGCCTAAAAGCCTGGGTTCAATTCCCCAGTACCCACATAAAGCCAGACGTCATTACTCACGGTGCCCAGGCAATGATGTTTAAGGAGTGCCGTCTCTCCTGGGGAGAAGCACTGTTCTTGGTGGTCCCCTAATGTGTGGAGACCCTGATAGTGCCTCCATGGTAGAGGCAGTTTCCGTCGTGTGTCCTAAGAGCGCGTTTGTACCTCCCTCCATGGCCTTCACAGAGGACTGGCTGCACACTGCTAATGGCTCGCCCGTCCCGAGCTGGTCTTTAGCTTAGATGTCCTCCCAGCAGAGATGCGGAAAGGAACCAGAACTCAATGGCCTTGTGTGCCAACCCTCCCTCCCACGCAGAGAGACTGTCCGTATAACAAGGGGAAACCGGACGAAGCACTGCCACAGAGAGAGGAAGACCCTGAAGCACGGGAGCAGTCTCCGTGTCCTCAAGCTCCTGTCCCAGGGCTGAGCCTGAACTTTGAGTGCAGCCTTTTGTTCTGGCTCCCTGTAGAGTACTCCCAAGGAAAGACTGGGCAAGACAGGTCTTTGGGGTGTTAACCCACTGTTTTCTCGGATTACTTGCTCTCTATAGAAAGCAAGTTAAAGATTCAACTCTGGAGGGATGGCTCAGCGGTTAAGGCGTTTGCCTGCAAAGCCTAAGGACCCAGGTTCAATTCCCCAGGACCCACGTTAGCCAGATGCACAAGGGGGCACATGTGTCTGGAGTTTGTTTGCGGTGGCTGGAGGCCCCAGCATTCCCGTTCTCTCTCTCTTTCTCTCTCCATCTTTCTCTGTCATAAATAAGAAAAAAATGTTTAAAAAAAAGATGGAGTCAGGATGGCCCAGGTCAGTGTTCACTGCTGCCTCTCCTCAAGGAGGCAGCGGAAGTTGAGCCCGAGCTCTGGTTTATGCTCAGGGGCCTCTGTTCCTGGATTCCACAGCATCAGAGCCATTCCCCGCACGGGGAGGGGCATGCCTTCACCAGCAGGAAGCCCAGGGAGAAGGGCAGCCTCCTGGCACCCCTGTCATGAGCAAGGGTGACGTTCTTTACCAAGTCTCCTTGGCTGACTTATGGCTTTGCCACATTCACTTGCTCCCTCCCAGTAAACTGAGTCCTTCCTACACCAGCAAGACATGTTGACTTGATTGAAAAGACAAAAGGAGGGGCTGGAGAGATGGCTCAGCCTTAAGGTGTTTGCCTGTGAAGCCTAATAAGGACCCAGGTTGGATTCCCCAGGACCCATGTAAGCCAGACTCACAAGGGGGAGTTCGAGGCCACCCTGAGATTACCTAGTGAGTTCCAGGTCAGGTTGGGCTAGAGTTAGTCCCTACTTTGAATCCCCCCTCCCCCAAAAAGAAGTCAAATTGCCTGATGAATCATGATGTGATCCAGCAATTACAAAACACAAAGACAAAGAGGCTGAAGTACAAGGTTCATTAGAAGCACGTCTCATAAAGACCTGGACACGAAGATGGAGACCGTCCAAATGTCTATCAAGTGAAAGACGGATGAACATAAGGCCTCTTGGCTATACTAGAAATTACTTGTCCATCTGGAAGGGGCTGGGGAGATGGCTCAGTGCTTAAAGGTGCTTGCTTGCAAAGTCTGATGGCCTAGTTTTGATTCCCTATCAGCCATATAAAGCCACATGTACAAAATGTTACCTGCCTCTGGAGCTCAATTACAGAAGCAGCAAGAGGCCCTATCACATCCATTCCGTCTCTCTTCTTCTCTCAAAAAAATAAAAATAACATTTTGAAAAATATGGTTTTTTATTTGACAGAAAGAGAGAGAGAGAGAGAGATCGAGAATTGGCATGCCAGGGCCTTAGCCACTGCAATCGAATGCCAGACGCTTGCACCACCTACTGGGCATGGGTGACATTGCGCTTGCCTCACCTTTGTGCAGCTGGCTAACGTGGGATCTGGAGAGTTGAACATGAGTCTTTAGGCTTCGCAGGCAAGCGCCTTAACTGCTCAGCTGTCTCTCCAACCCAATAAACTTTTTTTTTTTTAAATGTCTGGAGGTACTGACACACGCTACAACATAGAACTTTGAAAACATGCTTAGTCAGACAGAAGATTTATGATTTATGATTTCGCTTAAGTGAAACATCCCAAGTGCACAAGCCCATTGAGATGACATAGGTTAGTGGTCACTTACAGCTGTGGGAGTGAGGAATAGGAAGAGGCTACTAATGAGAACATGTTTTTCTTGGTAGGGGCTGAAGACCATATTTGGCTATTAGGTAGGGGTGATACCTACACAACTTTATAAGATGCTTAAACCACATACTTTTTTTTTTTTTTAAAAAAAAGTTATATTTATTTGAGCAAGGGATAGACAGAGAGAAAGAGGCAGATAGATTCCAGGCATGGTGATGCACACCTTTAATCCCAGCACTCAGGAGGCAGAGGTAGGAGGATCACTGTGAGTTTGAGGCCAGCCTGAGACTACATAGTGAATTCCAGGTCAGCCTGGAATTCCAGGTCTAGTCTGGGGTAGAGCAAGATCCTACCTAAAAAAAAAAAAAAAAAAAGAAAGAAAAAGAAAAAAGAAAGAGAAAGGAAAAGAAAACAGAGAAAAAGTGAGTGAGAATGGGTGCGCCAGGGCCTCCTGCCATTGCAAATGAACTCCAGACACATGTGCCACTTTGTGCATTTGGCTTTATGTGGGTGCTGGGGAGCTGAACCCAGGCCATCAGGCTTTGCAAACAAGTGCCTTTAGCTGCTGAGCCATTTCTCCAGCCCCTTGCATTGTACATTTTTTTTTGCATGTGTATGAGTATCTTGTGTTTGCGTACGCGTGTTCATGTGTGTGCGGGTATGCATGTGTGTGTATGTGTGCACACACGTGTATCACATGGAGATCAGAGGTTGACGTCAGGTGTCTTCCATCACTCTTCGCTTTGTTTCCGAGTCTCTCACTGGAACCCAGAGCTCCCTGATTTCAGCTGGTCGAGGTAGCCCGCTGGCCCCAGGGCTTCTCTGCGTCCACCTCCTGAGAGCGGGTTACAGGCAGGCCACCGTGTCCACCTGGCACTTCCTTGGGTTCCGGGCGTCTGCGCTCCAATCCTCACAGTTGGGCCACAAGCACTTTCTCCACTGAACAGTCTCCACAGCCCCAAATTACACTTATTTGTTTGTTTGTTTTTTTCAAGGCAGTGCCTCATGCTAGCCCAGACTGGCCTGGGACTCACTCTGTAGTTCTAGGCTGACCTTGAACTCACAGCGATCCTTCTACCTCTACCTCCTGAGTGCTGGGATTAAAGGCATACTCCACCATGCCTGGCTTAAGTTGTACATTTTTAAAAGCAAACTTTATGTTGTGTGAATTATATCTTAATAAAGCTGTCAAAAAAAAATTAATCCCATATCCTATATCCATTGAGAGGGAGTTCCAAAACTACCAGCTGCTCTTTTATCGTCGGGGGTGATTCGATGAAATAGCAGTTCCTGCCAATCACTGGAAACCTTTGATTCGTTTCCTTTCTTTTCTTCCCCAGAGGTGAGCAGCTGTGTTCTTTGGCACCGGGTGAGGTGTTCGTTAGAATAAGCGAAAATAGCATCCCACCCACTGCATAGCTGTCAGCGAAGCTCACGTTCTTTTCTTCTTTTTATTTAAGAAAAGAGAAAATCATTAAATAAGTACAGATTCTCCGCAGGAAGGCTGTAACTTTGGCTGGAAGGTTAGTGATCTCTTTCTTAGACTCTGGCTCTTCAGTGGTGGTCTGAAGACAGACGGTGGGTGGTCCATGACTAACCAATACATAAGGCAGAGTTTGCTCCCCTCCTGTGAACGGAGGGGTGAGGGGATGAAGGAGGCTGTAGCAGGGCGTGGACCGTGGGGAACTGGGCAGGTGGCACCTGTCCCCACACACAAGGCCTTTCGCCTCAGGGAACTGTCGCCACTTGGAGCTGGGAGCCCACCCCATCAACTTCCCCAATTTGGGATTTATTTTCTTTAAGTTTTTTTTTTTTTGTTTTTTTTTTTTTTTTGGTTTGTTTGCTTGTTTCTATGATAATAGGGTCGTCTCACACTGTAGCTCAGGCTGGTTTCAAACTCATGGCCTGCCTCAGCCTCCCAAGTGCCACGAGCTGCCATGCCTTGCCAGCTTTCGTCAGTTTTAAACAGAAGCTGGACATCTGTGTGCTTTATGCGAAATCTTTATCTGTGATGCTGGCAACCCGACTTTGAAAACAAAATTAAAGTCATGCATGTGGGCCAAACCAAACATATGTGAGGTCCAACTACAGACCACAGTGTGAGACCCATCCCATAGGTGGTCTTCTGCCCTGGGCCCCTTGCCTAATTCACATGAAAAACTTCACATCACAGAGTTAGTGCCGACATGCTGCTTGGAATTCATTTAACACCAGCTCCATGCTAATGACAGACAGACACTCGGAATTTAAGGAAGTTAATAATTTAAGCCAGAGATTGCAGTTCATTTGTTTTTTGAGTGGGTGTCTTTTTTGTTTGGTTTGTGTGTGTGTGCGCGCGTGCGTGCGTGTGTGTGTGCGTGTGCGTGTGTGTAAGCATGCAACAGCACATGTGTGGAGATCAGAGTCATTTTGGGTGTCAGTCCTTACTTTTCACCTCATTTGAGGCAGGGTATGTCACTGGTTCACTGCTGTGTTTGTCAAGCTGGCTGGTCCGTGGGCTTCTGGAAAATTCTCCCATCTCTACTTCCTGTCTTGCCGTAGGCATACTGGGATCACAGAAGCGTGTCACAGCTTCCCAGTTTTACACTTCTCTGTGAGGACTGGGGATCTGAACGCAGGCACACACACTTTATCCGCTGAACCCTCTCCTCAGCTACCATGTTTTTCTTTTTCTTTTTAATTTTGGTTCATTTTTATTTGGTTGAGAGCAAGAGAAAGAGGGAGAGAGAGAGAGAGACTAGGTGCTCCAGGGCCTCTAGCTGCTGCAAACAAACTCCAGATGCATGTGCCATCTTGTGCATCTGGCTTAACGTGGGTCCTGGGGAATCGAAGCCGGGTCCTTTGGCTTTGCAGGCAAGTGACCTAACCACTAAAGCATCTCATCAGCCCTCAATTTTCTTTTTCATTTGTGGGCTGGGGAGCTAGGTCAGGAGATGAAGGGGGGTGGGTTAAAGGAGCAGGCTTAACAGCAAATAGGAAGGGGGCTTGCTTTTTTGTTTGCTTGTGCTTGGGTGATTCTATCAGATGGCTAACAGTAGTAATATTTTTTTAGCCCTACTTTGTTGGAGATGTGAGCAAAGTTGGAGCTAAGTTATTCTGGAATTCCCAGAGGGAACTGGACTTTCACACCTGGAGCAGACTTCAGAGCACATGCTATCTCCAGCCTGCATTTTTCAAAGAAGGGAAGGAAACCCAAAGCTTGAATGGGCTCCATTAAAGGCGTGCCTAACATACGCTGGCGAGCCCTTGAGTGTAGTGTTCTTTGAATGAGTCAAGAGCATTGACCTGACCCAATAGCACTTCTTGAGAGATGAACATTGACTTAAAAACAAACAAACCTCAGCAGGGGCTGGTGGCTCTGCTGTTAAAGTCACCTGGTTGCCTTGCCGACCCAGGACTCACGAAAAGCCAGATGCGCAAAGCGGCACACGTGCCTGCAGTTTGTTTGCAGCGGCCAGAGGCCCTGGCAAGCCCATACCTCTCCTCTCTCTCTCTCTCTCTCTCTCTCTCTCAAGTAAATAAATAAAAATATGGAAGAAAAAGAAATGAATGCAAAGGGGCTGATATTTATTTGACTTGCTGAATGACTTTAGTGAAATAATGAGCTAGGCCTCGGAAGCCGTCTGCAGACGCAGCGGACCAGCGATCTGAGGGTCCTGGAGGCGGGCGAGTGAGTCACGGCTTCAGGAGTCGCCGTCCTTCTAGCCCCTTCCTTCTGATGACAGCCTGTAAGTGTGGGATTGGCCAGTGTGTGTTTTGTTTCCCCTGTTCTAAAGTCTGGAGTCAAACAGCGGGGGGGGGGGGAGGGGGGGGGCAGGAAAGAGGAGAACAGACTTGAAGAAACCCAAGAGCTTCCAGTTTAGACATCCATCCCTAGTTAGTTCGCTGAAAGTCGCGTGTAACTCAGCATAAAACACCCGGGTTAAAGCCTTTGAGTCACTAGCAACCCAGCAGGACGTGGGGACAAGCCTGAGGGATTACGCACTGGGCTGGCATTGTTGAGTTTTTAATTGTTTTTTTTTTCCCCTTTGGGCACAGCACCTACATGCACGTTTGGCAAGCTGATACAGGTACAAGAACCCTGGCCATTGACAATGACTTCTCATTAAATGTACAGATAGCAATGAGTCACACAAAAGGTCCAAAAGGCTTCAGTTCTGGTAATCAGTTTGTTTTTTTTTTTTTTTTGATGCATTTGAACTTGGTTCTTTTGTTTAATTACACAGAGCTGCCCCCACAGGGTTGAAATGATAGGCTGGGTTATGCAGCCTTCAGCAGGGGATAGGCGCTTTTCCGCCATATCGCTTGTGTGAGCCAAATGCTACATTTCAGCCTCTCTCTGCTCTATGTGTAGTCCAGGAGGTTTCTGAACCTGTCGTGTGAATCCAGGGCGTGGGGTATGGGGGCGGGATCGACTGGCGAATTCTGACAACCGCAGCTTCCAAGGCACGGTTTTGGGACCCTGGTTAAGAGATCCAAGCCGGCTGGCTGCCGGGCTGTCATGGCAGCGACATACACACCATTGACACCTCGGCCTCCGAAATGAGCGCTAAAAAACAGAACCTTTCCACTGGATGGGATGTGGGGGGAAGAGCCTGAGGGGCCATGCAGTGTTTGCAGCTTTCTGTGGGCTCTGTGGGGCATGTCACCCCCCCCCCCCACGGGCTATGTCATGACATCATGAGCTCCTCCTCAAGCTCGGTAAACCTCAGGACAATTCAATTAGTCAGTTTCACCAAGGTTTCATTGCTGTTACGTTGATGTCAAATCTTATTGTAAGATAAAGGGAGGCCTGGGGCTGGAGAGACTGCTCAGTGGTTAAGGCATTTGCCTGCAAAGCCTGATGCCCCGGGTTCAGTTCCCCAGTACACATGGATATAGGTAGGTGCACAAAGTGGCCCATGTGTCTGGAGTTGATTGACAGTGGCTAGAGGCCCTGACACCCTCATTCTTTCCTTCTCTCTCTTTCTCTCTTGGTCTCTCTGCTTGTAAATACATAAAATTAAAATAAATAAATAAATAAAGGGACTCCTCTCCTTCATACTCCCCCCGACAAATAGGTTCTCTAGTTTTCCATGGAGGTACTAGCTAGGGGCGCTCTCCTATGTTGGAGAGGAAGTGAGGGGAGCAAGAAGTAGGCCCTCCACAGCCTTACAGAAGGTGAAGTTGGTCGCTTCCTGCCTTTGAACCCGCAGAGCTAAAGACGAGCGACAAGCAGCCGTTCTAAACAGCCGTTTGCACCCGGGGTTGCTGAGGCATGGGCGTCGACAGTACAATGGAATTTGTGTGGGAACCCCCCCCCCACAAATGTTGAAATGGTAAATCTCCTTGAACTAAAAGCTGAGAACAAGGCAGGAACCAGGACCTTCCATTAGTCTCACAGTGCGACCGCAGGATGTCTATTCATGAGAAGAAAAACTAATCTTCCACACCGTTTCCATGACATTTGCTATTGCAGAGAACGTTCTGCAGCATGACTTAATTGCCACTCCAACACCTAAGAGAAGAGGGAAAGAATGGAATGACAGCGCTTGATTGTTAGATGACAAAACACTCACGAATCCAGGAACATTTAGTGACTAGCGTCAGTGTTGGCATCACAAGCAACATGCCACCCAAAGTCCTACGTCTGAGGACAAAGTGGGTTTGTCACCTTGTCCCTGGAATCATCGCCATTAGTCAAATAAAACTCAGATGTCAAGCTTTCCAAGTTTTGCTTTTCTGTCTTCTAATTTAAAAAAAAATTTAATCTTTTTTTTTTTTAGACACAGCGAGAGAGAGAGAGAGAGAGAGAGAGAGAGAGAGAGAGAGAGAGAGAGAGAGAATTAACACACCAGGACCTCAGCCACTGAAATTGAACTCCAGATGTTTGCACCACCTACTGGGCATGTGCAACCTTGCGCTTGCCTCACCTTTGCATGTTTGGCTTATGTGGGATCTGGAGAGTTGAACATGGGACCTTAGGCTTTGTAGGCAAGTGCCTTAACCACTAGACCATCTCTCCAGTCCTAAAAAAGTTATCTATTCAAATTTTAATCTTGCCTGTCTAAAAAACAATTAAGAAGAAGAGGGAAAAAAAAAACTAAGGAAAAAGATTCTCTCCGTGTATTTGTTAGAACCAGAACGTCTCCAGTTTTGGACTCTGAATGCCATTTCCTTGTCACTCTGTTTCCCAAGAGAGACACAGACCATCCCTCCCAATTATCACCTTCCTAGAATGGCCCAAACCACCCATCTTAGTCCTAATATCACTTCCCGAGTGGCCCAAGCCCAGAGGCGAGGTGGACTGCTTTGTGACCAAAGAATTCCAATGACCACCCCCCCCACAGCCCCCTAAGTGTTCCCTACTATGTGAGGGAAGCGGCTTCTGACCTGCCTGGCCAGAGCTCTTCTTAAACTTCTCCTATTAAAGCTTGTCTCTGTTGTTCAGCTAAGCCTTCCCTTTCATTTTTTAGATTAATTAATTAATTTATTAGAGTCAGAGAAAGAGAGAGAGAGAGAGAGAAAGAACGGACACGTCAGGGCCTCCAGCCACTGCAAATGAACTCCAGATGCATGCGCACCCTTGTGCATCTGGCTAACGTGGGTCCTTTGGCTTTGCAGGCAAGTGTCTTAACGGCTAAGCCGTCCCTCCAGCACCCCTCTCATTTCTTTTCCTGCTTTTCCTAACAGTATATATCTGGCCACTAAACTTAATCATGGAAAACTGATATGATATACAGGGGAGAAAGGACCACAGACAGTAGCCACCTCGTGAAGAGACCACGAAAGGGCATGTAGCAGACTGTGGTGGTTTGATTCAGGTGTCCCCCATAAACAGGTGTTCTGAATGCTAGGTTCCCAGCTGATGGAGATTTGGGAATTAACGCCTCCTGGAGGGAGTGTATTGTTGGGGGCCGGCTTATGGGTATTAAAGCCAGTTTCCCCATGCCAGTGTTTGGCACACCCTCCTGTTGCTGTGGTCCACCTGATGTTGGCCAGGGGGTGATGTCCACCCTCTGCTCATGCCATCCTTTTTCCCTGCCATCGTGGAGCTTCCCCTCGAGCCTGTAAGCCAAAATAAATCTCTTTTTCCCAGAAGCTGCTCTTGGTGGGGTGATTTCTAACAGCAATGTGAACCGGACTGCAACACAGACATTTGGGGGAGTTCAAGAAACGGTAGCCCCAAAACGCTGAGGCTTGGCTCTGTTGTATCACACCTGACTGTGGCCGGCTCCAAGGTGTCTCAGCTTTCTCCTCCTTGCTGGGTATCCACACCGCGTCCTTCTCTCAAGACTCCCGCACATGCGCCGTGTCACAAAGCCCGCACATGGCGGGCTGGAGAGATGGCTTAGCGGTTAAGCGCTTGCCTGTGAAGCCTAGGAACCCCGGTTCGAGGCTCGGTTCCCCAGGTCCCACGTTAGCCAGATGCACAAGGGTGCGCACACATCTGGAGTTCGTTTGCAGAGGCTGGAAAGCCCTGGCGTGCCCATTCTCTCTCTCCCTCTATCTGTCTTTCTCTCTGTGTCTGTCGCTCTCAAATAAATAAATAAAAAATGAATAAAAAAATAAAAGCCTGCACACGGCGCAGCACACGCACTGCCCACGTCTCCCCTGGCCTCGTCTTTGCTTTCAGTTCTGCTCTCCAGGGTAGGCTGCGGTGCACGGAAGTAACCACGCAGCCAGTTCCTGGAGGGCCGAGTCTCAGAGGGGAAGGACCAGGGCAGAAATGCGGGTGTAGCTCAGGCGACGTGGCTTCTGGAGGTCCCTGCCTGAGAGTGGGCAGAAAGCGGCGTGTGAGCGGGTTGGTCTGTAAGTTGGGGAGGGGCCTCTGTTCAAGAGGACGGCCCTGCGATGGCCCATGCTCAGGCCTGCTGGGAGAGTCAGGTTTGCACCCAACCAAGGGCAGCTTGTGGGAAAGAGGTTTATTTTGGCTTACAGGCTCGAGGGGAAGCTCCACGATGGCAGGGAGAAATGATGGCATGAGCAGAGGGTGGACATCACCTCCTGACCAACATAAGGTGGACCACATCAACAGGAGGGTGTGCCAAACACTGGCAAAGAGGAAACTGGCTATAACACCCATAAGTCCATCCCCAACAATGCACTGCCTCCAGAAGGCACCAGTTCCCAAATCTTCATCAGCTGGGAACCTGGCATCCAGAACACCTAAGTTTATGGGGGACACCTGAGTCAAACCACCACAGCCACGTGCATGCTCCTCTCGCTCAGGCCCTGCACCTTCAGGGGACCTGCTCAGCATGGGTTTTCAGTCTGGGCCTCTCTGGAGACACAGGGGTGATTAGCCAAGATGCATGGACCTGCTCTCCAGAGCAGCGTGTGGCCAGAGCCTCGTGTGCGGTGGGAAGGGCAGACAGGGTCTTACTCCCTGCTGCAGCTGCTCCTCGGGGCCAGGACAAAGCACTTGATCGAAGGCAACCGGTGGGAGGAGAGGGTTTCACTGTGGCTGATGGACCCGAGGGGAAGCTTCATGATGGCCAGAGGAGGCAGAGCACAAGCAGGGACTGGACACCACCTCCTTGCCAGCCCTGGGTGGAAAACAGCAACAGGAGAGTGACCCACGCAAGCTAGGGGCCAGTAAGTCCCGATGTCTATACCCTCACCCAGGAAACACACCTCCAGCCTGGAGAGACGGCTTAGCGGTTAAGTCATTTGCCTCCAAAGCCAAGTGACCTAGGTTCAATTCCCCAGGACCCACGTAAGCCAGATGCGCAAGGGGGCGCATGTGTCTGGAGTTTGTTTACAGTGGCTGGAGGCCCTGGTGTGCCCATTCTATCTTTCTCCCTCCCTTGCTCCCTCTTTCTCACAAATGAAAAGAGAAAGGAAAGAGAACAAGCCTTCTGCAGCAAAGCTCCACCCCCCCCCACCCAAACTACCACAGCTGGTAACCAAGCATTCCCAGTTTATGAGAGACACCTGACTCAAGTTGCCAGTCCAGGATGGCCACAGACAAGCCAGTCGCATTCACAAGCACACCTCTGAGCCAAGGGGATGGTGACTCGGTCAGTGAGGAACTCGCTGAGCAAGCATGAGGATCGCAGGACCCACATAAACACCAGGCGGGGTGGTGCGTGCATCTGCAACCCCGGCACTGGGGAGGTGGAGACCTCAGGATCCCTGGAGCTTTTCAGCTCATCTAGACTCAACAGGAGACCTGGGGTCAATCAGGAAATAAGCTGGAGAACGGCAGAGGAGGACGCCCAATCCCTGACCTCCACACACACAGGTGCACATACGCACGCACGTACACGCGCAGAAACAAAATCACCCCTGTCTCTAATCACGCCACAGGGGATGGACCGTGGAACTTAGACCTCCACCTGGCCAGGTCCTATTCTCACAGTGTCACAGCTAAGGGCATCAACTTCCAGGCTGGAGAGATGGATCAGTGGTTAAGGCGCTTACCTACAAAGTCTGATGACCCAGGTTCACCTCCCCAGAACCCTCGTGAAGCCGCATGCACAGAGTGGCACGTGTGCCTGGAGTTCATTTGCAGTGGCTGGAGGCCCTCCAAATGTCTGTCTGCCTCTCTTCTCTGTCTCTTTCTGTTTACAAATAAATGAATGGCATGCCCATACTTTAAGATCTCTCCCTCTCTCTCTCTCTGCTTGCAAATAAATAAAAAAATATATTTTTAAACAAGAATAGTTTCTGCTATGCCTTTAATCTCAGCACTCATGAGGCTGAGGTAGGAGGATCACTTTGAGTTTGAGGCCAGCCTGGAGATACAGAGTGAGACCCTGCTTAAAAAAAAGAAGGTGGATGTGGTGGTGCATGCCGTTAGTCCCAGCACTTGGGAGGCAGAGATAGGAGGATTGCAGTGAGTTCGAGGCCACCCTGAGACTACAGAGTGAATTCCAGGTTAGCTTGGGCTACAGTGAGACATCTCAAAAACAAAAACAAACAAACAAACAAATCCAGCAGCAACAACCAAAACAATAAAAAGCTAAATAAATAAAAAGATTCCTATTAGGAAGCTGTGAGTGTGGGCTGTGTATTAACCATTATATGTTGTTGGGGCTAAGGAACTGGATGGAGCTTGCTTGCAAAGCCTGCTGGCCCAGGTTCAATTCCCCCATACCCACGTAAAGCCAGGTGTACAAAGCGGCGCAGACACCTGGAGTTCATTCACAGAGCGAGAGGCTCTGGTGGCCATTTGTCCAGAGCTGCATGTGGTGAGCCCTGCCCAGTACAGAAGGCCTCTGCACTGGGCCAAGCCACGGACCTTTTGCGGGGGGCACAACCACTTCTGTCCCCAGCTGAGGTCCGCAGAACCTGGGGCAACATGCAGCCCCTCCTTCCCCTTGGCCCGTCTGTGCTGAGCCTGACCGTGTGCGGAAAGACAGTCCGCAGCTGCCTTGCTCCTTTACTGTCTGACCTTGTCCCCTGTTCCCATGTGTTTTCTATATTTTATAAAAGAAAGAAGTTCCCAAAACTTTTCTGCTTGTGTATAACATAAACCAGTGCCGGTTAGTGTTAGTGTCTCCAGCAGAGCCTGTAGATAACCTGACCCCAGCTTTCCCTCCCTCTCTTCTTTCTTCCCTCCCTCCCTCCCTCCCTTCCTTCTGCCACTGCGAACAAACTCCAGATGCTTGCGCCCCCTTGTGCGCATGCGCAACATTGCATGCTTGTGTCACTGCATCTGGCTACTTGGCAACTGGAGATTCGAACATGAGTTCTTAGGCTTTGCAGGCAAGTGCCTTAACCGCTAAGCCACCTCTCCAGCCCTCTTTCCTTTCTTTCTTTCTAATCCTCGAGTCCCCCCAACAGGTCAAGGCCATGCTGATCATGGGACCCATTCTCTCCATTTTCTCTCTTTCCCCCTCTTCCTCTCTCTCCCTCTTTTTGCCCACAGATAGGTAAATAAAAATATTTAAAAATTTTTTAATTTAATTTATTTATTTGAGAGAGAGAGGGAGAGAGACAATGGGCACACCAAGGCTTTCAGCCACTGCAAACAAACTCCAAGCGCATGTGCCACCTTGCACATCTGGCTTATGTGGGTCCTGGGGAATCGAACCTGGGTCCTTTTGGCTTTGCAGGCAAGTGCCTTAACCTCTAAGCCATCCCTCTAGCCCCAAATAAAATTTTTTAAATTAAATATTGTTCATTTTATTAAGCAGTTATAGTTTTTAAAAAAACATTATCTTTGAGCTTATAAACTACTTAGGATTAATATGTTATAACATTTTTATTTTTTTGAGGTAGAGTCTCAGTCTAGCCCAAGCTGACCTGGAATTCAATATGTAGTCTCAGGCTGGACTTGAACTCATAGCAAACTTCCTACCTCATCCTTCAGAGTCCTGGGATTAAAGATGTTAGCCAACATGCCTGGCACATCTTTTAAAAAATATCTTATTAGGGAAATAAATGAAGCAAATATGACAAGATATTATTGTGTGCACTTAAGCAACAGGTATGTGGGATTTGTTCCACTGTTTTCTCAGCTTTTCTATGTTTAAAATTTTGGGGGAGTTGGAGGTATAGCTCAGTAGATAAAATACTTGCCATGCAATTTGGAGTATAGAGTGCAGATTCCCAGACCCCGTGAGAAATATTCCAGTGTGCCTAAGGCAAGAGGTGGAAGGGGCGGACCCAACTGAAAACCTCTGCCACAGCTGCTGTGAGACACACACACACACACCTCACACAGAGACACACACACATACACAATAAATAAACTAATGAAATTCTCATAAAGAACCAAAGCATTTCATTAACTCGAAAATTACAATGCTGCTATCAGAATGATATTTTAAAAATTGTTGTATTTCTTTTAACTTTTATCAACAACTTCTATACATATAGACAATATATATTGATCTTAGTCCCCTCCCACCCCTTATTTCCCCCCTCCCAAAGATACTGGGTTTTATGATAAACAAAATTCTAAGAAGACCTCAGGATTTTTGTTCTCTGGTACATGTACCCTGTATAAATTCTTTCTTTTAATGTGGGCAAGACTTTTAGATAAACGTGATGCTCTTTTATTTCCATGATTAGATTATGTCATGTGGCAAGGATGAAGGACCTTGAAGGTGTCATTATAAGGACTTTGATCAGCTGATTTTGAGCTCATGAAAGAGATACTATCCTGGGTTTGGGGGGGGGGGGCTGACTTGATCAGCTTCTCTTAGCTTTTTGAGGAAGGTTCTCATTCTAACCTAGGCTGACCTAGACTTACTCTCCCACCTTTCCCCCCGAGCGCTGGGATTAAAGGTACACGCCGCTTTGCTTGGCTAGGGTGAGTCCTTTACTAGAGAGATTGGGAACAACAGAAGACTCTCTTCTTGGCCTGGAGGAGCCAAACTGCCTTGTGGTGGATCTTGCCATGAGGACAGGGTACACGGGGAGCCTTTAGCTTCTGAGGGCCCAGGCCGACCACCCTCAGGAGTTGAGTTCTGCAGACGGCCACTGAGCTTGGAGGAAGCTGCTGATCCCTGCTTTGGGAGAGTCCTGATTCAGCAGGTGCTCCGGGCACCTTAGGCCCAGGCTCTTGACCCACGGGCCCGGAGATCATTAATTAAGACAATGAACCCATGCCTTCTTATGAAGTGATAGGGCATAAATACAGGTTTCAACTAATTGGTTAGAAATGGCAGCCTGGGGCCTGGAGAGACGCCTTAGCTTTCACAGCCTAAGGACTCGGGTTCGATTCTCCAGTCCCACGTAAGCCAGATGTACATGGTGGCTCTTGTGTCTGGAGTTTGCAGTGGCTAGAGGCCCTGGTGTGCCCATTCTCACTGTCTCTCTCTGTCTCTAATAAATAAATAAAAATAAATCTTTTTTTTTTTTTAAAGAAATGGCAGTCTGGGGCATTCTATGGTAAAGGTTATTAAAGCTGAGCCTGGCCTCAGGAGGGAGAGAGCTGCGATGGATTAGTCGTGTCTGTTTTGACTTGGAAGTCATAACATATGCATCTCTCCCATGTCTGAGTATTTAGAACTGCCTTGGAAACAAATCTCTGAGCATATCGATGAGGAGATTTCTAGATTAGATTGAGGTGGGAAGGGCCACTCTAAGTATGGGTGGGAGATCCTGGACTGAATAATGAGGAGACTGAGATCTGAGCAGCAGCATTCACTGCTGTCTACTTCCTGACGGTGGGCACAACGTGAGCGGCTGTGGCCCGCTCCCGTCGCCATGCTTCCCTGGCCATGATGGGCCCCGCCCTCACACTGTAACCCAAGTAAGCCCTGCCCTCACACTGTAAGCCCAAGTAAGCCCTGCCCTCACACTGTAACCCAAGTAAGCCCTGCCCTCACACTGTAAGCCCAAGTAAGCCCTGCCCTCACACTGTAAGCCCAAGTAAGCCCCACCCTCAAACTGTAAGCCCAAGTAAGCCCTACCCTCAAACTGTAAGCCCAAGTAAGCCCTACCCTCAAACTGTAAGCCCAAGTAAGCCCTGCCCTCACACTGTAACCCAAGTAAGCCCTGCCCTCAAACTGTAAGCCCAAGTAAGCCCTGCCCTCACACTGTAAGCCCAAGTAAGCCCTGCCCTCACACTGTAACCCAAGTAAGCCCTACCCTCAAACTGTAAGCCCACCCAAGTAAGCCCTACCCTCAAACTGTAAGCCCAAGTAAGCCCTACCCTCAAACTGTAAGCCCAAGTAAGCCCTGCCCTCACACTGTAAGCCCAAGTAAGCCCTTCCCTCACACTGTAAGCCCAAGTAAGCCCTGCCCTCACACTGTAAGCCCAAGTAAGCCCTGCCCTCACACTGTAAGCCCAAGTAAGCCCTGCCCTCACACTGTAAGCCCAAGTAAGCCCTGCCCTCACACTGTAAGCCCAAGTAAGCCCTGCCCTCACACTGTAAGCCCAAGTAAGCCCTGCCCTCACACTGTAAGCCCAAGTAAGCCCTACCCTCACACTGTAAGCCCAAGTAAGCCCTACCCTCAAACTGTAAGCCCAAGTAAGCCCTACCCTCAAACTGTAAGCCCAAGTAAGCCCCACCCTCAAACTGTAAGCCCAAGTAAGCCCCGCCCTCAAACTGTAAGCCCAAGTAAGCCCCGCCCTCACACTGTAAGCCCAAGTAAGCCCCGCCCTCACACTGTAAGCCCAAGTAAGCCCCGCCCTCACACTGTAAGCCCAAGTAAGCCCCGCCCTCACACTGTAAGCCCAAGTAAGCCCTACCCTCACACTGTAACCCAAGTAAGCCCTGCCCTCACACTGGAAGCCCAAGTAAGCCCTGCCCTCACACTGTAACCCAAGTAAGCCCTACCCTCAAACTGTAACCCAAGTAAGCCCTACCCTCACACTGTAAGCCCAAGTAAGCCCTGCCCTCACACTGTAACCCAAGTAAGCCCCGCCCTCACACTGTAAGCCCAAGTAAGCCCCGCCCTCACACTGTAAGCCCAAGTAAGCCCCGCCCTCACACTGTAAGCCCAAGTAAGCCCCGCCCTCACACTGTAAGCCCAAGTAAGCCCTACCCTCACACTGTAACCCAAGTAAGCCCTGCCCTCACACTGGAAGCCCAAGTAAGCCCTGCCCTCACACTGTAACCCAAGTAAGCCCTACCCTCAAACTGTAACCCAAGTAAGCCCTACCCTCACACTGTAAGCCCAAGTAAGCCCTACCCTCAAACTGTAAGCCCAAGTAAGCCCTACCCTCAAACTGTAAGCCCAAGTAAGCCCTACCCCCCCTCGTTTCTTTGATCAGGTGTTCAGTCACGGGAACAACTTAAGTAACCAGGACGCTGGGGCTTACTAACTTATTTTTAAAAATATTTTTATGCATTTATTAATCTGAGAGAGACAGAGGGAAAGAAGCAGACAGAAAGAGAGAGAGAGAGAGAATGGGCGCGCCAGGGGCTCCTGCCACTGCAAAGGAACTCCAGACACGTGTGTCACTTAATGCATCTGTCCTGAATGTGGGTACTGGGGAATCAAACCCAGGCCATCAGGTTTTTTTTTTTTTTGTTGTTGTCGTTGTTTTGTTTTCAGAGGCAGGGTTTCACTCTAGCTCATGCTGACCTGGAATTCACTCTGTATTCTCAGGGTGGCCTCGAATTCACGGCGATCCTCCTACCTCTGCCTCCCGAGTGCTGGGACTGAAGGCGTGCACCACCACGCCCGGGTAGGCCATCAGGTTTTGCAAGCAAATGCCTTTAACTGCTGAGCCATCTCTCCAACTCTTTTTTAAATCAGTGACAGAGTAACACTGAAATACCTGGGTCCCTAAATTGGAAGGCTGAGCTATGAGAAAGGGCTCCGAGACAAAAGATAAAAAAGCAAGTAGAAGACTTATCAGACAGATTGAGCAGTTGTAAAACATCTGGAGGCCAGCCTTGCCTGCTGGTGTTGGTGCTAAGAGGCTTCCTCCTTGTTCTCTCCCTTCCCTTCCTTAAAAAAAATTTTTTTTGAGGCAAACCCAACAGACTGGCCTTTTTTTTTTTTTTTAAATGTGTGAGTGTGTGTGTGTGTGTGTGTGTGTGTGTGTGTGTGTGTGAAAGAGAGAGAGAGAGAGGGAGAGAGAGAGAGAGAGAGGGAGGGAGACTTGGCATGCCAGAGCCTCCAGCCACTGCAACTGAACTCCCGACGCCTGTCCCACCTTGTGCACATGTGTGACCGTGGGCCCTTGTGTTGCCTTGTGTGTGTGGCTGATGTGGGACCTGGCGAGTTGAACATGGGTCCTTAGGCTTCGTAGGCAAGCACCTTAACCACTAAACCATCTCTTCAACCCTAAAATATATTTTTTTTAATTTTTATTTATTTGAGAGGAAGAGAAAGGGAATGGTGCCTACCAGGGCCTAAAACCAGTGTAAACAAATTCTAGACACATGCGCCGCCTTGTGCAGCTGGCTTTGTGTGGGTCCTGGGGAATCGAACCCAGGCCCTTAGGCTTTGCTGGCAATCTCCTTAGCCACTGAACCATCTCTGTAGCCCCAGCTTGCTTGCCTGTTTTCTTTCTTTCTTTTTTCTTTTCTTTTCTTTTCTTTCTTTCTTTCTTTCTTTTTTTTTTTTTGAGGTAGGGTCTCATTCTAGCCCAGGCTGACCTGGAATTCACTATGTAGTCTCAGGATGGCCTCAAACTCACGGCAATCCTCCTATTTCTGCCTCCCAAGTGCTGGGATTAAAGGCATGTGCCACCACAGCTGGCTTTTAAAAAATAATTTTATTTTTATTTATGTATTTGAGAGAGTACTAGAGAGAAAGAGGCAGAGAGAGAGAGAGACTAGGGCCACCAGGGCCTCCAGCCACTGCAAACAAACTCCAGACACATGTGCCACATTGGTTAGCTGGCTTTATGCGGGTCCTGGGGGATCGAACCTGGGTCCTTGGCTTTGCAGGCAAAGTGCCTTAACCACGAAGCCATCTCTCCAGCCCCAGTTCTCTTTCTTTAAATATGCACAGATATCCCCTGAGTTGGAAAAGTAACTCCCTAAAATGTCACTGAGTCCTGCTCTGATTTCTGGGACCCTAAGACCTCAGGGCTCTTGACCAGCCTGGCGGGACTTCAGAATTCCTCAGACATCAGTGCCAAAGACAACAGGACTCACCTGCTCTCACGGAGCTGAGATGAAACATCTATTCACATGCCATTCATTTCCTACTAACACCACGTGTGGATCACAGTGCGGTGCTCAGCCAGAAGTCTCCCAGCTTAAGTACCATCTCTGCAGCGAAGCGGGCTTTCCCCGTCAGCAACTGTATGGAGTGTGCAGGCTGCCTCCCTTCCGAACAGGGGAAGCCAGGCCAGTGCGGGAGCCGTCTGTCTCAGTGACTCATTTTCCAGCACAGGTATTGCCTTGAACGGTGGGGGCATAACTGCTTTCCAACAGGCACAGAACGGAGCATCACAGAAGCTGGAGTTTGCCAGGCATGGTGGCACACGCCTTTAATCCCAGCACTTGGGGAGCAGAGGTAGGGGGATCGCTGTGAGTTTGAGGCCACCCTGAGACTACATAGTGAATTCCAGGTCAGCCTGGGCTAGAGTGAGACCCTACCTCGAAAAACAAACAAACAAAAAAGCTAGAGTTCAAAAGGCATGGTGGGAGGGCCGAGGGGAGACCGGGAGAGATGCCTCCGTGGATAAACTGCTTCCTGTGCAAACGTGAGGACCAGGGTTCAGACCCCAGGCACCCACGTGAGTAAATAGCGGGTGGGCACGGCAGCCCGCCAGCAATCCCAGAGCTAATGAGGCAGAGGTGACAGGGCCCCAGGATCAGCTCGTGCGCGACACTAGCAGATGTGGCAAGTCCGGGGCTCAAGAGGGAAAGCGTGCCTCAGTAAAGAAGAGGGAGAGCAATCTAGGAAGATGCCCAACGTCGGCCTCTCTGCACGCATTCTCGTGAACGCACACCCAAACACATGTGCACACATGCACACTACACACACATGATTCACGGGGGGAGGGGATCTCCACGACCGAGCACTTGCCTAGCATAGACGAAGTCCTGGATTCTGTTCCCAACACACAAACACACACACACACACACACTCCAATAATAAAAACAACCAGGAGGGCTGGAGAGATGGCTTAGTGGTTAAGGCACTGGCCTGTGAAGACTAAGGACCCAGGTTCAATTCCCTAGAACCCATGTAAGCCAGCTGCACAAGGCGATATGTGTGTTTGGAGTTCATTTGCAATGGCCAGAGGCCCTGCTATGCCCAGCCTCCCTCTGTTCCTCTCTCTCAAGTAAATAAAATATTAAAAAAATAAAATAAAACCACCAGGAGTTTGAACTTGCGGTGGCCTCTAGTGAAAGGAGCTGGTCATGGTCTAATGGCCCTGGGAAAGTTACTAATGGCTTCTTCAGTTATATTAGAGGAAAAATAAATATTGCACGGGGTGTAAAACATCTCCTTGTATGTGGGTGCCATTCAGTCTCAGCAGCCCTGCTTGACTCCTAAGCCAGTTGACCATGACCGTGTTTGACACTTGCAGGCCCAAACCTCGCATTGATTTTCACTTGACTGTCTGTACTAGGGGCTTTTCGCACACAAGAAGGGCTCGCCGAGATGTCGCTGAGCAGAAGTGGCCAAGCATGATGGGCCGCCAATGAAAACGACTCACTGCGCAGGAACCCAGGCTCGGGCCCGGCTGCCCGCCTGTGGCCCGTCCCACAGCACAACGCTGGGTGCTATTATGCTTAAAATTCAAAGAACTGGGGCTGTGGAGAGGTCTCGGTGGGTAAAATGCTTGCCTGCCAACCAAGTATGAGGCCCTGGATTCACATCCCCATGCAAAACGCCCACTTGTAATGGCCTCACTGGGGTGCCGTAGACAGGGTATCCCTGGGACTCACTGCCTGGCTGGCCTAGCTGAATTGGTGTGCTCTGGGATCAGTGACCCTGTTTCAGAGGAGGGCGGCAGAGGAAGATACCCGACGTTACCCTCTGGCCTCCACATGCACACACGTGTGCACCCACACACATATGAACTTGCATATATATATATATATATATATATATATATGTATATATATGTACATATATATGCATATATATACATACACATATATACATAACACACAAACACCATATATATGTGCAAAAAAAAATTAACGGCCAACACTGAAACTTGAAAGAATTCACTTAGAAATTGTTTCTTTTTTTTTGGAAAAATTGGCAAACCTCTGTCCAATCTCATGGAAATCCTGTGAATATCGAATATTGGGTCCCTCTGTGTGGGATGCAGGACCCCATGTAGCACACCCCACATTTGCCACCGCCTCCTCCTATCTAGCTCAGTGCTGAGCTGCCATCCTGGTTCCAATATTGTGTCACCACAGAGCCCAGAGGATACAGCCTTCGTCACCCCTCAGACCACCAGCAGCCCCTCAGAAATTTGCAGCACCCTAGATAAGCAAACCTCTCCAGGCGCGCTCGCTGACTGATCGTGATCTTGGCATTTATTTGAATTGCTTTTACCTTCACAGATTACTTCAATACTAAACTGTCTCCCCCCCCCACCCCCACCGCTTTTTTTTTGGTCAGAATTCTTGTCAACTCAAGAGAAATCTTGATACAAGTTTAATCACTTAAGAAACACACGGAGGGGCTCTTTAAAGAAACTGTGGCTCACTGACCCCTGAATCTCACCCCATTCTCGTCACACCTGTTTGATTCACACATTCCGTGTTCTTTGTCACCACCCATGTGTGAAAAGTTCCAATTCACACAAGCCCCGAGCCATGCAAATATTTCCATTTTCCCATCTAGATGGAGAAATACAGAGACGCTCCGGTCTGCACTTTGGACAAAGAGTATCTGGTTACTTGGAATAAGGATGAGTCTGTGGCAAGAAAACAGGAAGAGAGGAACTGCGTGCAAAACAGAAAGCCCATTGGAAGCAGGTGCAAGAAACGGGGAGAGAGGGACGGTGGTTAAACAGGTTCACAGGGAGGAAGGAACACTTTCAGGGGAGAGTGGGGAGAGCAAAGGCAGGGAGGAGAGATGTGGGGGTCCCCTCATGGGGGGGCCCCAGTCTACTCACGGTGGAGCCGCCTCCTCCGGATCCTGTCTCTCCATGGCCGGTTTCGGATCCAGTGTAATCGCGAAGGTAACACCATGGTCCCCAGGAGAATGGCCTAGGACCTTGTCATGGCCAGGCAACGGGAAGGTCTCTCAGCAATCCCGGAAGTCAAGTTCAGACACATAAGAAATACAAAGATTAAGGGTGTGGGGGGGGGAGCCACTCTCTCGCTCTCTCTTTTTGAGATATCTGAGGTTTCTGTTTTCTTTTATCTCGCAACTTGCCTTTCCTTCCCCTAACTCCCAACAGGCCTCAGGGCAACTGCCAGGCTGAGCTGCCCAGGCACGGCCTCGCTGGGCCCCCTGTGCCATGTTTTATGCATGAAGACCATGGGCGGTAATTCACTCCGGCAGAGATGATCCCGGCTCCTGTGTCTGCCAGTCTGCCAGTGGCTGGGGGAGGAGGCCAGGTCTACCTGCTGCCCGCATGGTCTGAAGTGGGAATCTCTGTTTGCAGACAGAAGGAAAGACAGATCTTGGCTGGCAGGGATGCCAGGGGCTCCCCCACAGGCCCCACACTTCAGGACACCGGGTTCGGTGCTTGGCACTGGGAGATGAGCAGTAAATGTTGGTTGGATGAATAAATGATTAGGTGAACCCAACCCAGTGATTGTCTGCACATACATGAATCCTAATGCGAATCCGCTCCGTGTACTGTCTTTGGCATGTTCATTTGAGGGCTGGAGAGATGGCTCAGCAGTTAAGTCGCTTGTCGATTCGACTGGTTCGATTCCCCAGTACTCATGTAAGGCCGATACACAAATCAATTAAATAAAAAATTTAAATAGGCTCATTGGAACCTTCTTGCTCATCTCGCTCCTTTAGTTATTTATTTATTTGAGAGAGATAGAGGCAGATAGAGAGAATGGACACACCAAGGCCTCTTGCCACTGCAAACGAGCTCTAGGTGCCTGCACCACTTTGTGTACTTGGCCTTACGTGGGTGCTGGGGAACACAGGCTTTGCAAACAAGCACCTTCAAACTTTGAGCCATCTCTCCAGCCCTCCCCTCACTTAAAAAAGTTAGTTAATAAATCTATTTGTACATATGTGTGTATGAGGTGCCAGGGCCTCTTCCCTCTGCAAACAAACACCAGCTACTTGTGCCACTTTTGCGCCCATCTTATGGTGGGTGGCTTGGGATTTGAACCCAGGCCAGGAAACTTTGCAAGTATCATCAGGCCTTTTCCTAATTTAAAAAATTTTTTTGGTTTATTTTTATTTATTTATTTGAGAGCAACAGACAAACACAGAGAGAAAGAGGCAGAGAGAGAATGGGCGCACCAGGGCCTCCAGCCACTGAAAACGAACTCCAGATGTGTGTGCTTCCTGTGCATCTGGCTAACGTGGGGCCTGGGGAATCGAGCCTCAAACCGGGGTCCTTAGGCATCACAGGAAGGCACTTAACCGATAAGCCATCTCTCATCCCTCTTTTTTTTTTAAGGTTGGGTCTCATTCTAGCCCAGGCTGTCCTGTAATTCACTGTGGAGTCTCAGGGTGGTCTTGAACTCACGGTGATCCTCCCACCTCTGCCTTCGGAGCGCTGGGATTAAAGATGTGCGCCACCAAGCCCAGCTGTTCTCCTAATTCTTTTTTTTTTTTTTTCTTCAAGGCAGGGTCTCACACTAGCCTAGGCTGACCTGGAATTCACTCTGTATTCTCAGGGTGGCCTTGAACTCATGGCAATCCTCCTACCTCTACTTCCCTAGTGCTGGGATTAAAGCCGCGCCCCACCACGCCCAGCTTTTTCTCCTAATTCTTAAGCCTCACCCATAAATATGTTGGTCCATGTCTTCTGTTATTGTTTTGTCACTACCAGGGATCAAACCCAGGACCCTGCACATGCTAGGCAAGCTCTCTACCACTGAGCTACACAATAGCCCTCTTTTTATTTAAGACAAGAGCTCACTAACTTGTGCATGCTGGCCTTGAACTCACCCCATGGCCCAGACAGGCCTTGTATTTGCAATCCTGTTGCCTCAGCCTCCTGACAGAACGGAATGGCAGGCCTGTACCACCAGGCCTGCTCAGATGCTCCTCTTCCTGTGGAGACCTTCTAAGCCCTTAGAGGGGGCTGAGCACACTTCTGTGGCTCGCATGTATACCCGGCTCATTCCAGAGTGGCCCAAATGTGCAGAGGCTGTTGTTTGTCTCTGGCTTGCTTTAACGCGGACAACCGACTCGTGTAGTGAGAAGGCTTCTTGCACATGAAGAGCATTATTGCAATTCCCTTCTCATTGCTGGGGCAAAGTGCCCGGCCCAAAGCAGCTCATGGGAGGCAGGGGTTTATGTTGGTTCACAGTCTCGAGGGGAAGCTCCGTGATGGCAGGGAACAGCACGGCATGAGCAGAGGCTGGACGTCACCTCTGCCACAGCAGGTGGGAAACAGCAGCAAGAAAGTGAGCCGAGCTCTGGACAGGGGGAGCTGGGCTGTCACTCCCTAAGCCCGCCCCCAACAACACACCTCCTCCAGCAAGGCTCCACCTCCCAAATTGCCACCAACTGGGGATCAGGCATTCAGGATGCCTGAGTTCATGGGGGGGGGGGGACACACATGATTCAAACCAACACAGGTATCTTTTGTTCTAGCTGCTGAGAACAGTAGTTGACACCGGGACTTGGTGACATCCCAGGGTGGCTGGGGGCCGCTTTAGTCAGCTCTGTGATGGAGAAATCTCCGTCAGCCCCGGGTCAAGGTCAATATATGTATTCATTCTGTTGGGGAAGTGTATTTATTTTTTGGGGGGGGCAGGGTGTGTAGGCGCGCGAGTGATGCGTGTGTGCGTGCTGTTACAGGTGAGTGCACGCGTTTGAGTGCCGTGGCGCATGCGTGGGGGTCAGGGGACAACTTCGGTGGTCGGTCCCCACCTTCCACTGTGTCTAAATCTTGCTCACCGCCCGAGCTTCCGTGCAATCCCGCCTGGGCCCCCGCCTCACGCCAGCTGTGACGCGTTAGAGACCCTCGCCCGCCAGGCCTGCCTTGACTGGCTTGACGGAGGCGCTAGGGGTTGAACTCAGGCACCCTCGCTTGCATGGAAAGCGCGTTATCCACTGAGCCATTGTCCCAGACATATCTATTTTCTTATTACTATTCTTCTTTGAGACAGGATCTCATGTGACCCAGGCTGGTCTTGAATTCCTGATCCTCCTGCCTCCACCTCTGAAGGGCTGGGACTACAGGCCACCATGAGCAGTTTCCCTCGGGAACTTAAATAGGAATCTTACCAGTTTCCGCATTACAATTGCGCCAGGACTGTGAGGCCAGAAGCCCTGATTCTTAGGCCCACGGGTAGTTGCTCTCGTGGGTCAGATTTACCATGCTGCAGAGCAGAGCTTGGGTCACGCATGTGCCCTTGACGAATTGCTGTCTGTTCTCTCGTTTTACGAAGCACCTTGTCAAAAGTGTCTGGAAAAAATTGCCTCGTGGGGTTGCTTCCGCCCCAAGAAAATTGTTCACCTGTGTGTTCAGTGTGGAATGTCAAATCTTACTGTGCTGGGGGCCCACACGGCTATTACATTTTTCAGAAGTCACAGAATTTCAAGGTGGAAACTCAGAGTCTGCTGGAAGTGATGCACTGAAAACAATATGGGTGTGGGGGAAGGAGCACAATTATGTGATCCTTTCTTCTCCTTTCTTCCCCCCTCCAACTCGCTTTCTATACATGGAAGACGGACGCTGGACTCAGGAGAAAGCAGCGGCAGGCATGTGGGCTTCCACTTGAAAACCGCCCTGGGGAGACGGAGGCCGTCAATGACCCAGTGGAGAATGGGAGGCGTGGAGCCAAGGCACCCTACAGCACTTCTGAAGAAAGTCACCACAGAAAACTTGGTATTATTGCAAATAAAAGCTCATCAAACACCAGGAGGAAAATGACAGTGCTGCACTTGACTTATTTCTCTCCCTGTCACCAGCATGTGTGCAAAGAGCCCAGGGGCTCAGCGTTCACCCAGAGGCTCAGCGTTCACCCAGGGCTCAGCGTTCACCCAGAGGCTCAGCGTTCACCCAGGGCTCAGTGTGTGTGTGTGTGTGTGTGTGTTTCAGCAAACATTCCTCTGCACACTTATTTTTATTTAACCATCTATCGTGGACAACATATCTACTTTTTATTTTTATTTTACTTTATTTATTTTTATTCCAAGCTGACCTGGAATTCACTCTAAGTCTCAGGGTGGCCTCAAACTTACAGCACTTCTCCCACCTCTTCCTCCCAAGTGCTGAATATATTTTGTTGTTGTTGTTGAGGTATAAGTGGCAATTATTATTTTTTTAAGATTTTTTATTCTTATTATTTATTAGAGACAGAGAGAAAGAGGGAGACAGAGTGAGAATGAGCAAGCCAGGGCCTCTAGCCCCTGCAAATGAACTCCAGATGCATGTACTAACATGCACATCTGGCTTACGTGGGACCTGGAGAATCAAACCTGGGTCCTTCGACTTCACAGGCATGTGCCTTAACTGCTAAGCCATCTCTCCAGCCCCACAATTATTTTTTAAATATCTATTTGAGAGAGGGGAGAGGGGAGGAAGGGAGGGATAATGGGCATGACAGGGTCTGTAGCCACTGGAATGAAAAAACTCCAGACGCATGTGCCACCTAGTGCATCTGGCTTTATGCGGGAAATGGGGAATCAAACCTGGGTCCTTAGGCTTTGCAGGAAAGTGCCTTAACTGCTGAGCTATCTCTCCAGCCCAGACAATTTTTTAAAAATAAATTTAAGATGTGACAAGGTGGTTTAATGTGCCTATTCTGTGAAATAATTAAAATCGAGTTATTTAGCACATCTTTCACCTGGCAAGGTAATCTTCTGGATTGTGAGCACTGAGCACATTTAGGATCTGATCTCGCAGTAAATTTATTATTTATTGGCTATTTGTTAGGCCTAGTCTCCATCCAATTGCACTAACACGTATTCCTCTCGTGACTTGAAAGCCATTTAACTTTAAGAGAAACAGGCTCTCGCTCCCTGTGTCGTCCTTGTCTGAGACCCAAGACGAGAAGGCCAGTCGGCCGAGGCGGGATGAGAGGTGGCGTTTCTGGGACAAGCTGTCGGCTCAGCTGGTCCTCATGCAGAGGTGCTCCTAACTGACCTCAGGTCGGCGGGAGGCAGGGGGTGCTGTGAAAGGCTCTGCCCGAGAGCTGCTCTCGCATGTGGTGGGCACTGGGCTGGCCGCATCCTCAGGCCTGGAGTGATGCAAGGAGCTGCGTGGTGGAGGCATTCCGTGAGCCAGGACAGCGTCGGTGCCAGGCAGAGGACGTGGTCGCTGGAAAGTGGGCTTGGGCATATCTGGTCCCTCAGTCCACTTCGAAAATGTGCCGGTGGTGCTGGCCTTGGTAGCACCTAGGCTAAAATTGGAACGACTCACAGGTTGGCATGGCCCCTGCGCAAGGATGACATGTAAATCCATGAAGTATTCCATATTTAAAAAAAAAAATGTCCTGGTGACCTCAACTTCACACCGAGGCCTGAAATTTTACCATGAAAACCATCTCTTCAGGCTGGAGATGTGCCTGATGTTAACATGCAAACCTGGGCTGGAGAGATGGCTCGGCAGTTAAAGGCGACGGCTTGCAAAGCCTGACAGCCTGGGTTTGTTTCCCTGGTAACCACGTGAAGTCAGATGCACAAAGTGGGGCGTGCATCTGGAGTTTGTTTGCAGTGGCAGGAGGCCCTGGAGTGCCCACTATCTCTCTCTGTGTGTCTGCCTCTCTCTCTTTTCTTTCTCAAATAAATAAATATTCAAAAAAGGGCAAACCTTTCAAAAAGAATAGCACTTTTTTGTTGCTTAACAAAGACTTATTTATTTATGTATTCATTTGAGAAGGAGAGAGGAAGAGGCAGATAGAGAGAGAGAGAGAGAGAATGGGCACGCAGGGCCTCCAGCCCCTGCAAATGAACTCCAGATGCGTGCACCCCCTTGTGCATCTGGCTTACATGGGTCCTGGGGAACTGAACTGAAGTCTTTAGGCTTCTCAGGCAAGTGCCTTAACCGCTAATCCATGTCCCTAGCCCCTTAACAAGGACTTTTTGGTTATAAGTGACAGAGACTGTAAGCAACATGAGCGTGACATGGTATTGAATGGGGCTCAGTAATCACCGCCAGTTGGCCCCGTGGCCCAGCACCATCATTGGAGCATCTCACCATCCATGTGCCAATGCTTCTTTTCCTTGTGTTGGCTTCACGGGGTGGGGGGTGGGGTAGTTTCTGCCAGTGCCGAGACACTGAACGGCCTCCGAGGAAGGGACGGCTCTCATTCTTCTCATCCCAGACCAAACCTCAGGACCACGCTACCTTGGCACATGAGTCATGCAGTTGTCTATGAACCAGTCACCGTGACTCTGATCGAAGAGGCTCCCGTCTTGTGCCAAGGCCGGCTGGTCAAGAGAGGTCAGCCCCACACAAGCCACATGTATGGAGAGAAGAAGATGGTGGCTCAACAAAGAGAGAAGAGAATGGGACTGGAGAGATGTCTCCATGGTTAACGGTGCTTGCTCGCAAAGCCTGATGGCCAGTGTTTTAATCTCCAAGACCCACATAAAGCCAGATGCACAAAGTGGAGTTCATTTGCAGTAGCAAGAGGCCCTGGTAAGTCCATACTCTCTCTTTCTCTGCCATCTCTTGCTCTGCCCGTCTTTCTCTCTCAAATAAATGAAAAAAAAAAAATTTTTTTTTTTTTTTTTTGGTTTTTCGAGGTAGTGTCTCACTCTGGTCCAGGCTGACCTGGAATTAACTCTGTCATCTCAGGGTGGCCTTGAACTCATGGCAATCCTCCTACCTCTGCCTCCTGAGTGCTGGGATTAAAGGTGTGCGCCACCACGCCCAGCTAATGAAAACATTTTTAAAAAAATAAGAAGAGAGAGAATGGCTCTTTGAAGGCACAACCAGTCCTGCCTACCACATGCCCTAGTTTTCATGTCACAAACACAAAAAGCTAGCAGAGCAGGGCATCTTCGAAGAGGAGACAAAGAGATGAGCCCAGAGCTATGGGTTCCATAGTGGGGCTGGGGAGGAGGGAGGCTCTGCATTTAGATTCCTTGACAAGATCAGGGGACACTCAAGGGCTCTGAGATTTAGGGGCATAGTCTTAGAGGCCGTCATAGTCACCTTCACACTGCTGGGACAAAAACACCTGGCCAAAGCAGTTGATGGCAGGAAAGAGCTTATTTTGACTTACAGGTTCAAGGAGGAGTCTCAGCCTGGTGGGGAAAAGATGGCAGAGCAGAGGCTGGAAGTCACGTCTTCCCGTAACAGCTGACAAACAGCAGGAAGGGTGAGCTGAGCTCTGGCGAAAGGGGAAGGCAGGCTACAACACCCCAAAGCCCACCCCCAAATAGCACACCTCCTCCAGCAAGGCTCCACCTCCCAAATAGCCACTAGCTGGGGATGAAGCATTCAGAACATGAGTCTCTGCGGGGCATCTGATTCCAGCCACCAGAGACGCTAAGAGGAACTTAGAGAACCCCCGGGGCGGGGCAGCCCTCACCAATGGTTTTCACCAAACTCATATGAGCAGCTCAGCCCAACGCCTCGTTGCTCAAGGATGCTTAATGATATCACTTATTACCCAGGGCCTCTCGGCCGTGCTTCACGGCGTTGAGTGGTGCGTAGCAAGGCCAGTGGTGGTAAAACTATGAAGGACACCTGTCTGGTTTGCTGGACTCGCCTGTGAGCTCCCTGTTGTTCCCACCAACAGCTAAAATCATATGATCAACAGACAACTCGCATTTTCCAAGTCCCACATTAAAAGCCCAAGGGGTTCATGCTGCTTGACTCTTCAGATGAGGGCTCTGGGGCGAGGGTGGTGGCGGGGGGGCTACGGACCGGGTCGCGGACCTCCAGAGCCTACGTCATCCAAGTCCATGCCATGGGTGCCCGACTGAGGCCAGGAAGTATTGGGAAAGCATGGGAGAATTTCAGGGAGGAATGACTGGAGCGTGAAGCCACTCACCCCTAAGAGGCGGGGGGTGGGGCAGGTGGACAAGACGTGGCTGCTGCACAGAGACAAGAAGCCAGGAGATGTGCGGTGGCACCCTTTGTCTGCTAATGTGGACAAAGAGACAGCGTCACTGCCCTAACCGAGACGCTTTCAAGCATGAGGAATCTTGATGGCACTCTTCTGTGGAGACCACAGTATGGCAGCACAATCCACCAAGACTAGCTTGGACTTGGGGAAGGTCTTGAGATTTTCTGAGTCTCCTGGGTATTGTTAGTCACCTTTTCTCACTGCTGGGACAAAGCACCCAACCAAAAGCAGCTGATGGGAGGGAAGTTGTTTCTTTTGGCTTACAGTCTCAAGGGGATGCTCCATGATGGCCCAGGGGGAGGGTGCATGGCATGAGCAGAGGCTGGACCTCACCTCCTGGAAAATAGCAGCAGGAGGGTGAGCCAAAGTGACCCTAGAAAGCTAGAGGCTAATAGACCTCAATACCCTTGCCCCCCCCCCCAGAGACACACCTCCTCCAGCAAGGCTGCACCTCCCAAATTGCCTTTAGAACTCATGAGATTATGGGGGAGGGGTGTTGGACGTCAGATTCAAACCACCACACTGGGCCTTCTAACTTCCCGAGTTTCATGCCTTTCCTTCTAACCTCCAGGAGGGAGTGTTTCAATCGGGAGGAAGTGCCTCTACCAAGATTCCGATCGACAGCCGTGATGGGCAGGCTGGGCTTCATCCGCAGCCCCTCCGTCCACCAGCCTTTCCCAGGTCGCAAAGTGGGGCCTGAGGGATGTATTAACTGGCTTTGATCTCTGGGGCTCTGTGTTCTAACCAATCAATGCATCTCAACTCGGTGTAGCCTGAGGGGGGTGGGGTAGAAAGACATAAACAATTAATTAGCTTATCCAATATTTTATTTGAGAGAGAAAGAAGGAGAGGGAAAGAAGGAGAAAGACAGACAGAGAGTGGGCACACCAACTCCTCTTGGCACTGCAAACAGATGCTTGTGCCACCTTTGTGCATCTGGCTTTACATGGGCACTGGGGAATCGAACCTGGGTCCTTTAGCTTTACAGGCAAGCGCCTTAACCACTAATTCATCTCTCCAGCCCTAATTAACTTATTTAATTAAGCTAACAGTGAACTGCGGAAGGCAATGAAGGAGACTGTTCACGGTTTTCACCGTGAAGTTTTGACTATTTCTATGAGTTTGGGCAAGATACTGAGTGTCTTTAGGTCTCAGAATATCAAGCTGGAAAGAAGGGAGAAGTGCAAAAATGTCAGTGACCTGGCACAGCCACTAAATACCCATTTTATGGGTGAGGTTTTGTTAATTCTGGTGGTGTGAATCAGATATCCCCCATAATCTCATGTGTTCTGAATGCATGGTCCCCAGCAGATGGCAATTTGGGAGGTGGAATCTTGCTGGGAGGGGTGTGTTGTTGGGGGGGGGACACGTTTTAGGAGTGTTATAGCCAGCTCCCCCTTGCCAGAGCTCAGCTCACTCTCCTGCTGCTGTTTCCCCCCTGCTGTGGCGGAGGTGATGCCTGGCCTCCGCTAAGCCATGCTTTCCCCTGCCGTCACGAAGCTTGCCCTTGAGATTGTAAGCCAAAGCACAAACTTTCCTCCCGTCAGTTGCTTTTGGTCCGATGCTCTGTCCCAGCGACGCGAAGGTGACTGCCACAGTGGTTAAGGAAGATAGCGCTTATTAACAACTTTGCATTTGGGCTGAAAACCCTGGATGAAAGCAAATCTGTGGAGATAAAAACGGAACATTTCATGTTAGTATATTTGTCACTAGGAAGTCACTACATGGTACCCCCACAGGCCAAGAGGGTTCTGTGAATGAACCCCCTTCATCCTGTATAATATCCCAAGAGGACAGCGTTGTTGACATAAGCCATCTTTGCAAGCCCCAAGCATCCGAAACATCTAGGCCATCCTTGCTGCAGCTGGGAAATTAAAATATGTGAAGGCATCCTGAGCCCAGGCAATGGGGCCGCATGGGGTGGGGGGTCCGGTAGCTTCGCCAGAAAAGGGAAGGCAGCCGACACGAGGTGGAGGAGGAGGGAGCAAGATGATAGTTGTTTAATTATTGGTTTCCTCCCAAACTGAGGCTTCCTGCCTTGCCAGGGGCTCATCCTCCAGCAGCGTGGGACCTTCCACCTCTGCGCCCACCGTCCCACCTGCAAAACATCGTTTTCATGGGCACATGCTACAAAGCTGTCTCCAGTCCTTGTAAAAGTCCTCCCCAAGTTCTGATGGTGTCCAGGCAGAGGGCTCCAGCGAGACCTGTTCTACAAATAGGAAGACCCGTATTTAAATTCTGACCCCAGGCTGGGGAGAGAGCTTAGGGGTTAAGGCCCTTGCCTGCGGAGCCTAAGGACCCAGGTTTGACTCTCCAGGTCCCACATAAGCCAGATGCACAAGGTGGCACATGCATCTAGAGTTCATTTGCTGTGGCTGGAGGACCTGGCGTGCCCATTCTCTCTCTTTCCCTCTCTCTCTCTCTCTCTCTCTCTCTCTCTCTCTGTCTGTCTGTCTCAAACAAAAATAAATAAATTAAAATTAAAAAAAATAAATTTTGGACCCAAGTAAAGAGGATAGGGCTCTGCACTAATGAATTGACTTGATGCTTGGTTTCCTCCATGCTGAAAAAGGGGCAATAACATCTCTGTATCTTGGGCTGGAGAGATGGCTCAGTGGTTAAAAGTGTTTGCTTACAAAGCCTCACGGCTGGGGGTTCAATTCCCCAGTCCTCATGAAAAGGCAGATGCACAAAGTGGCACATGTGTCTGGAGTTCATTTGCATGGCAAGGGGCCCTGGTGCATCCATACTCTCTTTCTCTCAAATTAATTATTTAATTAAAATATTTTAAAAAAATACACTGAGTGTCTGGTGTGAATTGCTCATTCTCTTCTGACATCAGTTGGTGATAGCCCTAAGGGAGTGTGACACTGGACACAGGTTTCCTCTGCTCTGATGTGCTTTCTCTTTTTCTACTTTATTATTGTTCCGCTTTTTGAGATAGGGGCTCTCTCGAGCCCATGCTAATCTGGAATTCACTATGTAATCTCAGGCTGGCCTGGAACTCACAGCGATCCTCCTACCTCTGTCTCCCAAGTGTGTGTGTCACTGTGCCTGGCTTCTATTTCTTTTCTTTTTAAGATTTTTTTTTTTTTTTTTCTGAGGCAGGGCCTCCCTCTAGCCCAGGATGTCCTGGAACTCACTGTGTAGCCCCAGGCTGGCTTAGAATACATGATGCTCCTCATTCTCAGCCTCCCAAGCGCTGGGAACGAAGGCGGGTTGCCCCCATGCCCGGCCTGGTTTCTGTCTGTCTGGTGACCCGGCTCCGGCTGCTGTCCGTCTAGTTCTACATGACGGAAGAGTGAACAACAGCCCCTCCATTTTGGCGCCGTGGTGACGTGGGGTGGCTTGCAGTTATATTCCTAGGGAGTTTTGCCTTTTCCAATAAGCTCAAACGATCAGCTCAGGATTAAATTTTTTTGTTTGTTTGTTTGTTTTTGTTTTTCAAGGTAGGGTCTCACTCTGGTCCAGGCTGACCTGGAATTAACTCTGTCATCTCAGGGTGGCCTCGGACTCATGGTGATCCTCCTACCTCTGCCTCCCGAGTGCTGGGATTAAAGCCGTGCGCCACCACGCCCGGCCTAGGATTAAATTTGTATGTTGGGAAGGCCTTCTCCTTCTATTGGTTCAGTTTTCCAGCATGGTATTTTCTTTTTTTTTCTTTCTTTCTTTGAGAGTGAGAATGGGAGTACCAGGGCCTCCCTGGGTCCTGGAGAACTGAGCCTTGAACCAGGGTCCTTAGGCTTCACAGGCAAATGCTTAACCACTAAGCCATCTCTCCAGCCCCGAAGCATGGCATTTTCTTACTATTTTTTTTAAATTTTATTTATTTATTTATTTGAGAGCGACAGACACAGAGAGAAAGACAGACAGAGGGAGAGAGAGAGAATGGGCGCGCCAGGGCTTCCAGCCTCTGCAAACGAACTCCAGACACGTGCGCCCCCTTGTGCATCTGGCTAACGTGGGACCTGGGGAACCGAGCCTCGAACCGGGGTCCTTAGGCTTCACAGGCAAGCGCTTAACCGCTAAGCCATCTCTCCAGCCCATGGCATTTTCTTCTTACTACGAACACCAGACACCCTTCCTCCCTGTTGCCTCTTTCTTGCCCCAAGCCGAGACACGAGGAAAGCCGCAGCTCGCAGGCCGCACTTTGTGGGGGAAGCGGGATCTCAGCAGGCCGGGGTCCCCACACGCTCTGCCAGCTGTACACAGGGCTCACGGACACCAATCAACCCCGGCAACCAGGCGCCGTTTCCAGAGTCCACTGCAAGCTTAGCGAGGATGCACTGGGGTTGCGGGACTTGAGCTGGTGGGGAGGCATTTGGGGCTCACTCCCCCCACGGCTGTTGCAGTCACCTTTTGCATCGCTAGCATTACACATCCGACCAAAAGCAGCCTGTGGGGCGGGGGGGAAGTTTTATTTTTGGCTTATGGACTCAAGGGGGAAGCTCCAGGATGGCAGGGGAAATGTGGCATGAGCAGAGGGTGGACATCACCTCCTGGCCAATACCAGGTGGACAACAGCAGCAGAAGAATGTGCCAAACACTGGCAAGGGGAAGCTGGCTATAACACCCGTGAGCCCGCCCCCTGCAACACACCTCCTCCAGCAAGGCTCCAATTCCCAAATTGCCATCCACTGGGGACCCTGCCTGCAGAGCACATGAGTTTATGGGGGGCGCCTGAATCAAACCACCACAGGGGCCTGTGCCCACTGAACCTAATACTTTATAGCGTCTGCCTACCCTGGAGGGCACTAGAATGTTTGCTTTTGTCTTGGGAGGCCACTGATATTTTAATTTTTTTTTTCCAGGAAAATACTGGCCTGAGGTCAATGGAAACATTGCTTCATTGCCTGATTTTGTAAGAATGTGACCTATTTAGGTCTTCTTTTCTTGCCTGTGTGTGGAGGGAGGGTGGGGGGTGTATGCGTGTCTACATGCCCTTGCAGTGCCCCATATGGTGACCCAGGGTTGCTCGCCAGAGTGGAACGTCGGGTGTCCGGCCCCATTGCTGTCCCGCCTGGTCTCGTGTGGAGCCGGAGTCTCCTCTTACTAGTTCTGGAGCTTGAGCGGCTCTGAAGATTCTGGGGTCTCTGCTCCCCTGCGTGACTGGGGTTACAGGCATGCATGGCCATGCCCAGCTATTTTATGTGGGTTCTGGAGGTTGGAACCCCGTCCCCTCAGGCCCTCGTGGGTGACAGGAAGTTCACTTAACTGCCGAGCCCTCTCCAGCGCCAATGTTGGCCTAGTTTATGACTGTGGTCCTAGAGTTGTGGCATGCAAAAGGGACAAAGAAAGCTTTTGTCTGCTCGCCAGGTCCTGCTTTCCTGAGTCGATCGATTGTAACTATGGAAAAAACCATCTCCGGGAGTGCTGTGTTCATAGACACCAGCCATGACATCCTCACAGGCCCTGACCGGGGAGGCTCATGCCTGACAGCGCAAAGCCACGCTCTGTTACTAGGAGGGGCTGTCACTGCGAATGTCAGGTCATCCCTTACACATGCGGCCTTCTCACCCTTCTATGGTGTGACATTTGTGGTAACAGCTCAGTGCCATGCACCCGGCTAGGTCTGTAAGTTATGAAAATAGAAGAAGAAAACGTCTTGTATCTCATACACCCATGGGCTGGGGCTGGGCAGAATGCTGGGAACACAGCCCCTTACAAAATCCCTTTTCAGGCAGGGGCCCCAGTGACTTGGGCTTGCAAATCCAACACCTGGGAGGCTGAGACAGGAGAATGACCCAGAGTTCTAGACCAACCTGGGCTACATGAGATCCTGTCCCACGAAAACAAAAACAGGGCTGGGGAGATGGCTTAGCAGTTAAGGCACTTGCTTGCAAAGCCTAAGGACCTAGGTTTGAATTCCCAGTACCCCACATAAGCCAGCTTCACAAAGTGGCATATGCATCTGGAGTTTGTTTGCAATGGCCGGTGCACCCATTCTCTCTCTCTCAAATAAATAAATAAAAATAATTAAAACAAAAACAAAATGAAGATGGCAAATTAGAGGAGTCTAGTTTTTGTACACACACACACACACACACACACACACACCATCCATATATACACACAGACAAAAGTGTGCCATTAAAAGATCTTTGGCACTTTTATTTAATATAGTACTGGAAGTCTTAGCCATAGCAATAAGGCAAGAGACACACATAAAAGGGATACAAATTGGAAAGGAAGAGATCAAGTTATCATTATTTGCAGATGACATGATTCTATATATAAAGGATCCTAAAGACTCTATCAGCAAACTGTTAGAGCTGATAAACACCTACAGCCATGTAGCAGGATACAAAATAAATACACAGAAATCAGTAGCCTTCATATATGCTAACAACAAACACACAGGATGAAATTAGAAAATCCCTCCCATTCACAATTGCATTAAAAAAAGATAAATAAATAAAGTACCTTGGAATAAATAACCAAGGAAGTGAAGGATCTCTACAATGCAAACTTCAAAACACTCAAGCGAGAAATTGCAGAAGACACTAGGAAATGAAAAAACATCCCTTGTTCTTGGATTGGAAGAATCAATATTGTGAAAATGGCAATCTTACCAAAAGCAATCTACACATTTAATGCAATCCCCATCAAAATTCCAATGGCATTCTTTATGGAAATAGAAAAATCAATCCAAAAATTCATTTGGAAGCACAAAAAAAAAAAAAAAACCCAATCTCAAATATCTAAAACAATTTTGAGCAACAAAAATAAGGCTGGTGGTATCACCATATCTGTTTTTAACCTATACTACAGAGCCATTGTAACAAAAACAGCATGGTACTGGCACAAAAGCAGATATGTAGATCAATGGGACAGAAGAGAGGACCCAGATATAACCACCTGATATTTGACAGAAATGCCAAAACACTCATTGGAGAATAGGCAGCCTCTTCAGCAAATGGTGCTGGGAAAACTGGATATGTATCTGTAGAAGGATGAAAATAGATCCTTATCTCTCTCCATGCACAAGAATTAAATCCAAATGGGTCAAAGACCTTAACATCAGACCTGAAACTCTGAAACTGTTAGAGGAAAAAGTAGGGGAAACCCTTCAACATATTGGTCTTGGCAAAGACTTTCTGAATATAACCCCAATTGCTCAGGCAATAAAACCACAGATTAACCACTGGGACCTCATGAAATTACAAAGCTTTTGTACAGCAAAGGACACTGTGAATAAAACAAAGAGGCAACCTACAGAATGGGAGAAAATCTTTGCCAGCTATACATCTGGTAGAGGATTAATATCCAGGATATACAAAGAACTCAAAAAATTAAATAACAAATCAAACAACTCATTTAAAAAATGGGGTATGGAACGAAATAGAGAGTTCTCAAAAGAAGAAATACGAATGGCATATAAGCATCTAAAAACTGTTCTACGTCACTAGCCATCAGGGAAATGCAGATTAAAACTACATTGAGATTCCATCTCACTCCTATCAGATTGGCCACCATCATGAAAACAAATGACCATAAATACTGGTGGGGATGTGGAAAAAGAGGAATCCTTCTACACTGCTGGTGGGAATGCAATCTGGTCCAGCCATTGTGGAAATCAGTGTGGAGGTTCCTAAAACAGCTAAAGGTTGATCTACCATATGACCCAGCTATAGCACTCCTAGGCATATATTCTAAGGACTCATCTCATTTCCTTAGAAGTACTTGCTCAACCATGTTTATTGCTGCTCAATTTATAATAGCTGGGAAATGGAACCAGCCTAGATGTCCCTCAACTGATGAGTGGATAATGAAGATGTGGCACATTTATACAATGGAGGTGTACTCAGCAGTAAAGAAAAATGAAGTTAGGAAATTTGCAGGAAAATGGATGGATTTGGAAAGGATTATACTAAGTGAGGTAACCCAGGCCCAGAAAGCCAACGGCCACATGTTCACATGTCATATGTGGATCCTAGCTACAGATGACTGGTCTTCTGTGTGAGTAGGAGGAAAACTCAGTAGCAGAGGCTAGTAAGCTAGAAAGGAGATATAAAGGGAATAGAAAAGAAGTGAGAGGGAGGCTTAATAGGATGGTATTGTATACATGTAAGTAGAAGAATAGATTAATCAGGGTGAAAAGGCCTAAGTGAGGCCAGGGGAAGAGATTGAGTAAAGGAAAGATGGAGGGAGACTAATCAAAACCTAAGGAAAAAAAAATATCATATGGAAACCTACTTTTCTGGACAATAGAATACACAGGAGCCATAGATTGTTACTAGAAAATTTTCAGTGCCAGGGATGGGATACCTTCCATGAATTGTTGGCCAGGGAGGTCCCTGATACCCCCAAAACATTACAGGCCATTGCCAAGGCCCTTGGTTTCCCATCAGGAATAGATGGTAAGACCCTATTGCTGAAGACTCCACATACTTGGGCTGCAAGGTCACTGAGAAATCCTGCTGGAACTGACCTGATAACCTCCTCCGTGCAGACCAGCTGACAGAAAGCTGGAAGAAGCCATTCTGCATGTAGTTCAATGGGAGAAAGAGAAATCACCAGTGAAGATACACAACAGTGGACACTGCAAGTCTTATATTTGGCCAGCCAGGCCAAATGAGCCAATGGGTACAACAGTGGCATGTCTGTTTGGGGGAAATCAACTGCCCTCTAATTGGACTGGCGGCCCGCTTCATGGTAGGGAATTCATCCCTGATACTGAAAACCTACAACAGGGGTAGTCATGAGCCCTAGGGGTGTAACGTCTGATGCTGTCTGGCTAAATGTATATACTATGCTCACCAAACTGTCCAGTAAGCACTTCTCTTAATGCTCATACCCATATATTAATGCTATTCTCACTTTTTCATTAGAGAACTTTCTCTTTTCAGATGGCAGTGACCTTGGTATGATTCAGAAGGCATCATGGTGCTGAGAAGAAGTGACAGAGGAGTGCTCAGGACTGCAATATCTCTATCACACCTTCCAAGGCTCAGGGTCCATTGTGGAAGAGGTGGCGGAAAGAATGTCAGAGCCAAAGGAAGGGTAGGACTCCTTACAATGTGCTCCTCCAGACACAAAACGGCCTGCATATCCATGACCTCACAGTGCCTGACACTACCTACACAAGACCATCATAAGAGGAGGAAAAGATGATGACATCAAAATAAAAGACACTGATTGAAAGGGGGGAGGGGATATGATGGAGAGTGGAGTTTCGAAGGGGAAAGTGGGGAGAGGGAGGGCATTACCATGGGATATTGTTTACAATCATAGAAGTTGTTAATTGTACATAAAATAAAAAGGATCTGTTTCTTGCAGCTGTCATCTGCTGATGCTCCCACGGGAGGCGCAGAGCAGAGCCATCCCCACCCCTCTTTCCTCTTTTCCGTTTCCCTCCCTCCTTGGCAGTCTACAAGGACTGGGAAAGGCCATGACCATGGCTGAAAAAAAGCCAGCGGAGCTCTGGGATGCTTCCCGAGGAGGGGAATGGTCCCCTCCGCATGCCCGAGGGAGTCAGGAAGGAGGGTCAAATACCTCCCAGCCCCACATACACACACACCTTGCCGGCACACACCGGCAGCCGGGGCCTGTAACTCCCAGCACCCAGGAGGCTGCGGCAGGAGGATTGCTGCAAGTTCCAAGGCCAGCCTGAGCTATCTACAGTGAGACCTGGTCTCAATATGAGAGCGGCGAGGTTTGATGTATCACACCTTTCAATTCTCCCTCCAGAGAGGCCTGGGTTTTGCGAGCAGGAGAGACCGACGCCGCCTCCTCCGTCTGGGCTTGCAGGCGCCCTGCTGCAAAGGCCGGGTGACCGCGCCTCGAACAGCCGCATGCTAAGCCGGCGTGGTGGCGGGAGGATCAGAAAAGCGGCTGGGAGTTGTGCCGGGGAGCTGGAGAGACTAGAGAGTTCCCCAGGGACCACTGCCCCTCCCACCCCCCCCGCAAGCCTGCCTTTCCCTAGATGCCCTGGAGGGAAGGAGGAGGGGAGGGTCAGGGTCCGCATTGAGCTCCTCTCCTGGAAGGGAGCGAGCGCGGCTGGCGGCGCTCTCCCGCCCCCTGGCGACCCGCTCGGCGCATTGCAGTTTCCGAACGCAAGCTCTTAAAAATCTTGGGTCTTGGGTCTGCGCCTCTTCTCCATTCAAATTAAAATAAATCGTTGAGTCCAAAGAAAGAGAAGCACATATTCTTGCAAGTTTAGATTACCTATTTTCTAGAGTTAAGTATCTTTTATTTTTCAACTTCTGAAATAATGGGATATGGATAAAACAAGGAGTCAAAGTTCTCTTTTTTTTTTTTCCCAAAATTTGTTTCATGCTTTAGGACATATGAAGGTCTTGCATTATTTTATTCTTATTTATTTATTTGACAGAGAAAGAGGGAGGGAGAGAGAGAGAGAGAGAGAGAGAGAGAGAGAGAGAGAGAGAGAGAGAGAAAGAGAGAAAGAATGGGCCGGCCAGGGCTTCCAGCCACTGCAAACGAACTCCAGACTCATGTGCCCCCTTGTGCATCTGGTTAATGTGTGTCCTGAGGAATCAAACCAGGGTCCTTTGGCTTTGCAGGCAAACGCCTTAACTGCTAAGCCATCCCTCCAGGCCTCGCTTTCTTTTCTTTTTTTTTTTTTTTTGGCTCAGGCATGATTCCCCAGTATCCATGTAAAGTCACATGCACAAAGTGGCCCATGAGTCTGGAATCTGTTTGCAGCAGCAAGAGGCTCTGGCACACTCAAACTCTCTCTGTCTCAAATTATGTATATATGTGTGTGTGTGTGTGTATGTGTGTTTGTGTGCAGTTTTGGGGATGGAACCCAGGGCCTTGTGCATACTGGACAAATTTCTTCCATTGAGTTACACGCCCAACCTGTGCAAGCATTTGAAAAGGAAAATAAATCCATATTAGAAATATTTGCAAACAGTTGATGCAAAATTAACATGATGGAGCTCGGCAGGGAGTCAGCACATACAAATATGGCTGAGAAGACGTTTGGCGCACGGCGTGGCCTGCACACTCTCTGGAAGACTGGGCAGATGCTATCAAAGGCTGCGGTTCATATACTTTCACTTACTAATCCACCTTCAGGAATGTTATCAAGAGAATCTACAATATTGTTGTTTAATGTTCAACGCTAGGAGAGTTGAAAGTTTGCTCGCTCAGAGTAGAATATTATAAAGATGTGTTTTAAAATTGAGTTATATGAAAAAAAAAATGGTGTCTAAAAACAGGGCTGGGGCCGGGCGTGGTGACACTCACCTTTAATCCCAGCGCTCGGGAGGCAGAGGTAGGAGGATCACCGTGAGTTTGAGGCCCTCCTGAGGCTATGTAGTGAATTCCAGGTCAGCCTGAGCTAGAGTGAAACCCTACTTCAGAAAAAAAAAAAAGAAAAATAAAACAAGCAGGGCTGGGAAAATGACTCCATGGTTAAGTGTTCAACTCCTCAGAACCTGTGTAAAAAGCTATGTATCCACAAACATGTCTAAATCCAGTCCCTGGGGTGGGATGGGAGCTTAAACCAGACCGAAGCTCATGGTTAAGGGAGGGACTCCGTCTCAAGGAAATACATAGATGACCAATAAGAGGATACTCAGGTTGGAGAGATAGCTTAGTGGTTAAGGCACTTGCCTACAAAGCCCAAGGACCCAGGTTCAATTCTCCAGGTCCCACATAAGCCAGATGCACAAGGTGATATATGCGTGTGAAGTTTGGTTACAGTGGCTAGAAGCCCTGGTGTGCCCATTCTCTCTCTCTCTCCCTCATCATCTCAAATAAAAATAAATTTAAAAATTTGAAAAGTATTTAAAAAAATAAGAGGACACTCGACGCAGTCCTCTGGCCTCCACACACACAAGGGGCGTGTGCGTCTGTACACACAAGTACATACGATGCACAACACACAAAAATGTATGGAAGTGGGTAAAAAATACTAAACAAAGCTGGAAAGGAATTCTGAAAATATTTGGCTGAGTTCAAAGAGTGGTGGAGATAGAATCTGTGATGTTGTGTGTACTAATGTTTTTGAATACAGACATGTTTTACATTGAAACTATATATATACACACACACACACACATGCAAACAATGTAGGAAACAGCGTCCCCTCCCCCATCCCCAGCCTGCTTGTTGCCACTTAACAGACTGGTACAAACACACTAGATCTTCTTCCTTGGGGTATATTCTCTCTTTCTCTCTCTCTCATTATGTAGTCTACTGTTTTAACACATGTTCTATTTCCTGAAGATTGATTTTTTTCAAAATATGCATTATAATCTTTCTGGATCAATAAATATGGAAGTACATTGTTTAACTGATATATGTGTGTGTGTGTGTGTGTGTGTGTGTGTGTGTGTTTTGAGGTAGGGTCTCACTCTAGCCCAGGCTGACCTGGAATTCACTATGTAGTCTCAGGGTGGCCTCGAACTCATGGTGATCCTCCTACCTCTGCCTCCCGAGTGCTGGGGTTAAAGACGTTCTCCACTAGGCCAAGAGGTGATATTTGTTTATTCTAAGTTTTAAAATGATAATTAATTCTGCAAATACCTCTTGTACATTTAGCTTAGTGAACCCTGTTTGTGAATTTAAGTATCTTTTCATTTATTTATTTATTGGCCACTGATGTATCCTCAGAAAACTTCTGATTCATATTTATTACCAATTTCCATTGTATTTCTATTATATCACATGTGGATGTGCCTGAGGAATTTTAGATTTTTATTCAGATTTCATTAATTTAGAGATTAGCACATATGTTTCTTTCCAGGAATATACTCTATGTTCCCATTTAATCAGGTCCCCTTTGATGTCCCTTGGCAAAATTTTATTTTACTTATTCATACCCTGCACACCTCCTGTTACCATCTATATCACAGGAGAAAGGTAGTTCCTGGGCTGGGGAGATGGTTCAGTGGTTAAAGGCCCTTGCTTACAACACCTAATGGTTGTGGTTCAGTTCCCCAGTACCCACGTGAAGCCAGATGCACAAATTAGTTCATGCATCTGGAGTGCACCTTCAGTGGCTGGAGGTCCAATTGTGCCCAATTCCCTTCCTTTCCCTCTTCTCTTTCTCTCTCTCAAATAAAAACATATTTTTTCCTAGAGGCAAGCCCAATGGACTGCCTGCTTTTATTTATTTTTTCAATGTGAGAGTGAGAGAGAGAATTGGCATGCCAGGGCCTCCAGCCACTTCAACCGAACCTCAAACACATGTGCTCCTTGTACCCATGTGTGACCTTGTACCCATGTGTGACCTTGTACCCATGTGTGACCTTGTACCCATGTGTGACCTTGTACCCATGTGCTCCTTGTACCCATGTGTGACCTTGTACCCATGTGTGACCTTGTACCCATGTGTGACCTGGCGCACTTGCGTCACTGTGGGACCTGGAGAGTCGAACATGACTCCTTAGGTTTTGCAGGCAAGCACTTTAACTGCTAAGCTATCTCTCCAGCTCGCAAATAAATGCATTTAAGCTAGGTCCTCAGGAGGCAGAGGTAGGAGGATCGCTGTGAGTTCAAGGACAGCCTGAGAATACATAATGAATTGCAAGTCAACGTGGGCTACAGTGAGACCCTACCTCAAAAAAATACATTTAATAAATAAATACGTTTTAGAAAAGAAAGACATCTCTAAGGTTTATTTACACAGCAGAAGTAATTTTCAATTGAAATAATTAACAGCTACGATTGAAATTGTAGTTGTTTTTCAAGAACAATAGCTCAAAGACACACAGATCTCCTCCTGCTAATTTGTGTACAAGAGGAATCGACAGATCAATTTCAGTTCCTCTGATATGTTAAAACAGGATTTAGATACAAAAACAAGAAGGAGAAAGAAGAGAGAGAAGAAAAGTCACGATTTCCTTTCCTCTACTTGGGTGACTGCTGCTCACTGGTGGAAAGCCACAGGCCAGTGGGGACTAGTCCTTTTCATCTGTTGGCTCCCCGACACCCTGATTGTTTTGAAATTATTTCACTGCTTCTGTCAACCTTTGTAGTTATTTATTTATTTTTATTATTTGTTTAAGAGAGAGAATGGGCGTGCCAGTGCCTTCAGCCACTCTAAATGAACCCCAGATACAGGTGCTACCTTGTGCATCTGACAACTGTTCTGAGGTCCTTTTTTTTTTTTTTTTTTTTGAGAGCAAGATTGAGAGAGAGACAGTGAGAGAGAGAGAATGAGTGTGTGCCAGGGCCTTAGTCGCTGCAAACGAACTCGTGTGCACCCCCTTGTGGGCATGTGTGACATTGTGTGCTTGTGTCCTATGTGTCTGGCTTACATGGGATCTGGAGACTTGAAAAATAGTTCTTAGGCTTCACAGGCAAGTGCCTCAGCCACTGAGCCATCTCTCCAGCCCGCGAGGTCCATTCTTGATTGGCACCTGGGTTGGATTAAGAAATAGGTGTCTCCACACATGATTGGATCATGTGGGCTCTGGTTTAATTCACTGATGGATTCATTTTTAAAACATTTTTAATATATTTGTGTGTGTGTGTGTGTGTGTGTGTGCAAACATGCCAGCGCCTCTTGCTGCTGCAAATGAACTTCAGGTGCATTTGGCACTTTTCACATCTGGCTTTATGTGGGTGCTGGGGAATTGAACCCAGGCCAGCAGCAAATAAGCCCTTGGTCTACTGAGACATCTCCTCAGCCTTCATCTTTTTTTGAGACAGGTTCTCACAGTGTAGCCCAGGCTGACCTAGAACTCACCCTACAGCCCAAGATGGTCTTGAACTCACGGCAGTCCTCCTGCCACGACCTCCCCAGGGCTAGGATGACAGGAATGAGTCATCATGCCCTGCTCAGGTTCAAAATCTGAGGAGACTATTGGGAGGTGGCAGAACTTCCTGCCTGGTGGGAAGGAGATGGCACTGAGGGACACGTCCTTGGAGCTTGGACCTTGCTCTGGCATTTTTGTGTCACACTTTGCTCGGCCTCCTTCCTTCCATGAAGTGAGACAGCGCTGCCCTCTCGTCCCCAGCCACGACTGCCACCATGACGCTCTGCCCAAGAGCACGGGGAGAAACTCTAAGGACCAGACCCTCTGGAACTATAAGCCCACATAAATAATAATTCCCCACTTTAAGGCCTTCTTTAACAAAATAGCTCTCATTTGACAGCTGGTACAAAGGATCCAGTAAGGAAGAGGCACCAGACAAGGGAGGCAGGTCCCTCCTCCAGCCAGAAATGGGCATTTTCTCTTTTTTTTAATACTTTATTTTTAGTTACTTATTTAGGTGACAGAGGAAATGGGGAGGGGGGAGAATGAATAGGCACACCAGGGCCTCCAGCCACTGCAAACAAACTCCAGGAACTTGTGCTCCCTTGTGCATCTGGCTAACGTGGGTCCTGGGGAATCGAACCTGGGTCCTTTGGCTCTGCAGGCAAATGCCTTGACCACTAAGCCATCCCTCCAGCCCCAGAAATGGGCATTGTCTGCAGGGTCCCCTTAGCACCTTCTAGGCAATCTTCACGTTGAGTCTGTGTAGCCATGACCCACCAACGAGCTTGGCTTTCCCAGTAGAGTGACGCTGACACCTTTTGTGGTATTTAGCATCGTGGGCGTCTTTGGACGCGAGATCTTGGCATTCAGGCCCTGCTCTAGGCTTCCCCCTTCTGCTGATCTTGGCGGTGGTAAAGGTGGTGGGCTGCACCCAGATCCTGAGGATATTTAACTTATCTATTAGAGAGAGAGAATGGATGCGCCAGGGCCTCTAGCCACTGCAAACGAACTCCAGATGTATGCTCCATCATGTGCATCTGGCTTGCATGGGTCCTGGAGAGTCAAACTGGGATCTTTTGGCTTTGCAGACAAACCCCTTAACCTCTAAGCCATCTCTCCAGCTGACAGAGGGGATGTTAGACCCAAGGATAAAGAGGATTGTGTGTGTGTGTGTGTGTGTGTGTGTTTTAGTTTACTATTATTTACTTACTTTTATTTTATTTTTTATTATTGACAGCTCCCATAATTATAGGCAATAAACCATGATAATTCCTTCACCCCTCACTTTCCCCGTCACAACTCCGCTCTCCATCACATCCCCTCCCCCTCTCAATCAGTCCCTCTTTTATTGTGATGTATCGTCTTCTCCTCCTATCATGCCAGTCTTGTGGAGGTAGTGCCGGGCACTGCCAGGTCATGGGCATCCAGGCCATTTTGTGTGTGGAAGAGTGTGTTGTGAGGAGTCTGTGGTTTTAATTCAGGTCGTAGAAGTGAGATGTTAGGCCGGAGGAAGGGCAGGTGTGGGGGTTCCACAGAGAGAAGGTCAGGTAGGGAAGTGAGGACGCAGGAGAGGCCCGCGTGGGCTCACTGCGCTGCAGATCCCGGGCTGCCGTGGAATCCCCGCAGTCAGAAGCTTGGGAAGAGAGAGCTGTAAATGCAGAAGGCTTTACAAACAATGATTTTAAGAACTTGGGCCAGGCATAGTGGTGTACACTTTTAATCCCAGCTCTCGGGAGGCCAAGATAGTAGGATTGCCATGAGCTTGAGGCTACACAGTGAGTTCCAGGTCAACCTTGGCTAGATTGATGTGCCAGGGCCTGCAATCGAATGCCAGGCGCTTGCGCCACCTAGTGGGCATATGCGACCTTGTGTGCTGATGCCAAGAGTACAACGTGGGTCCTCAGGCTTCGCAGGCAAGCTCCTTGACCACTAAGCCATCTCTCCAGCCCAGGAAATAGATGTTTGATTTTCAAATCTTAGCATGGGTATGTTGGAAATATCAATATATAAATCAGAAACCTAGCTAGCAATTAATGTTGTTTAGGAACAAATTGGTATGTCCTAAATGATCATATGATATAATTTTTAATACATATATATGAAAGCAGGCAAGTTAATGCTTATTTTAACCATTGAGTGTTTTTTTAAAGTTATAAAGAGTTTTAATTGAAGATTTAAACCTTTATTTTGACTTCTAATCTTTAAGGACTTTTCCCTGTAAAATTATTAGTGTTCATATCTTCTGTTAATCAAAGATCTCCATGATTGATAGAATTCACAAGCTTTAGTAAATAACGAATTTTGTAACTGAGTCAAATTGTATGAAAATATGGCCTTGTGGGACAGCCCCTGTGGCCTCACTTTGGGAAACAGAAGGTCCCAGCAAAGCGTTCCGGGGAAGTTGAAAGCAGGAGCTGTTTGGGGATCCATCTGTCACACGGGGCCAAGGATAGGTTTTTCCACGCCTCACTCTGGCGTCCAGCTTCACGCAGTCTTCGTGTTTTCTTCGGATCTTCCTGGATCTCTGTCGCTTCTTCTCCTCCCTCTCCTAACCCACCGTCTGCGCGCCCACAGCAGTCCTTTCGAACACTGGCTTCACATCTCCCTCCGCTGGGCTCTGAGGCCCTCACAGAGCTGGCTCCGGATGGCTCTGGTTGGTGCTTTTTACGCAGAATCGCGGGTGGGGTCAACGTCGAGGGTGCGGAGATGGAGCTCAGGAGCGCATGTTCCATTCCTGAGCTCCATCTCCGGCCTTGGGGGAAGAAAAACAAAGAGATTTGCACCTGCCTCGGCAGTGATTCACACAAGGGAAAAACCTGTGAGCGTGGAGGGATGCGCTGCTGACTTCGTAAGACATGGGCCCTTTGGTACAAACTTCTGGTGGCTACTACCGCACAGTACCTTCTAGGGTTTTCTGTGTCGCTGGGTATCTGTGAATGGAAGAGATTCGTAATGACTGCCGGTGCTTATGATTTCAAGTGGACAGGACTGGCTCTGTGCATGTCCGTGAGGCCTGGGCAGAGCAGTTCAGTGCAGGGGGCAGAGCCACGGTGGAACGTGGGCGGTGCGCCCGTGGGGGTCTGGGGCTTTCAGACTGAATAGTAAATGAAGGCAAACCGAGCACCGACACCGCGCCCCCCCCCCCACCCGTTTCCTGACTGTGGATGCGTGTGATTGTCGGCCTCACTCCTGGCTCCATGCCTTCCCACCAGAACGGACAGCAGCCCCTCAAACGTGAGCCCCAGGAACCCCTTCCTTAAGTTGCTTTGTCAGCTGACTTTCGTCACAGCAGCAACAAAGAAAGTAACTAATACATGTGACATGCCTCATCCTGCTGGTTTCATCTCCTTATTTCATCAGGCCGCAGTTTTGTCCTCCACTTGAAGCCATGTCATTATTTTATAGTAAGAGAGACTCTAATGCTGGGATGGACATGGTACTATGGCTGTTCCTAAACCACCCGTGGGTTGCATGTCTCTCTGGTTTGCTGCACAAGGTTGCTATGGATACAGTGAGTGATAACTTCGCATGTGCCTCTCGGTCTCCCAGACATGCCTCACACGATGACACAACCCTGTGAGGTAAGTACTATTGCTGTTGTAGCTGGACGGAGGAAACCTGGGATGCGAGGTGATCTAGTCCTCCCGAGGTCACCCAGTAGATGACAGAGCCAGAGTGTTAACTCAAGAAGTCAGATCCTAGGGCTGGAGAGGTGGTTCACTGGTGAAAGGCGTTAGCTTGCAAACCCTGCTGGCCCCAGTTTGAGTCCTCAGACGGATGAACAAAGCAGTCCATGTATCTGGAGCTTGTTTGCAGGTGCAGGGGTCCTGACACACACATCTCTCTCTCTCTACTTGCAAATTTAAAAAAATAGTAAACTAATTAATTTTTTAAAAAGAAGTTAGGGGCTGGAGAGATGGCTTAGAGGTTAAGGCACTTGCCTGCAAAGCCTAAGAACCCATGTTTGGCTCTCCAGGTCCCATGTAAGCCAGAGGCACAAAGGTGAGGCAAGTGCAAGGTTGCAAATGCCCACTAGGTGGCGCAAGCATCTGGTGTCCTATGGCAATGGCTGAGACCCTGGGGCACCAATTCTCTCTCTCTCTCTCTCTCTCTCCCTCTCTCTCCCTCTCTCTCTGTCTCTGTCTCCCTCTCTCTCTTGCTCTCTCCAAAAGAAAGTAAGATTCCAAGTGTGAGGTGTTGACCACCATACCTCACTGCCTCCTTGATAAGGCAACTTTCCAGTGCACACAAAGACATCTGTGTGTGTGTGTGTGTATGTGTGTGTATGTGCACGCACGCGCATGTGCACATGTGCGTGTGGTGAAGTATGTGTGGTGTTGTGGGGGGGGGGGTGTTCGGATGACAGCTGCACTCTGTCGCTCACCTGCACATTTCCTTGACACTGAGCCTCTCTCTGAACCTGGAACATCACTTTTCATGAGCCCCAGCAGGTCTCTGGTCTCTGCTCCCCACGGAGCTGGGGGGACGGCCTGTGTGGCCCTGCCCAGCTGCTTCCCTGGGCTTTGGGTAACTCAGGCCCGTCCAGACCCTTTCAGGTCCTCCTGCAGCTTCTCAACTCCCATTGCCTTCAGCTCTGCCCATGCCATCCACCCTCTTCTGCAGAAGAACCAGGAAATCATCTTCCTGAACGGATGCTCATCGGCAAGACTTTCAATTTGGTGCTGTGTCTGGTACCTACTGACGTTCATGCTTCCACTGTCACTCTCCCAGGACCGCTCAGAACCTGCGCTGGGCCTCGGGACCAATCTCCTCTCCCAGGACCGCTCAGAACCTGCGCTGGGCCTCGGGACCGCTCTCCTCTCCCAGGACCGCTCAGAACCTGCGCTGGGCCCTCGTGACTGATCTCCTCCCCCAGGACTGCTCAGAACCTGCGCTGGGCCCTCGGGACTGATCTCCTCCCCCAGGACTGCTCAGAACCTGCGCTGGGCCTCGGGACCGCTCTCACAGCCTTCCCCTGGCTTCTTTTCTTTTCCATGGCTCAAATTCACCTTGCATTTCTCCACGTGTTAACTTCACCCTCCCTTTCTTTTTTAAAAAAATATTTTTAAAATTTTTATTTATTTATTTGAGAGAGGGAGGAAAAGTGAGAGAGACAGGTAGATAGAGAGAATGTGCATGCCAGGGCCTTCAGGCACTGCAAACCAACTCCAGACACACGTGCCACCTTGTGCATCTGGCTCATGGGGGTTCTGGGCAGTGGAACCTGGGTCCTTTGCCTTAACCTCTAAGCCCCACCCTCCCTTTCTGACTGCAACATTCTTCCTGCCTTCCCACTCTGCTGCTTCAGTTTATTAAAAACTTTATTCAGGGGCTGGGGAGATGGTTCAGCAGTTAAAGACACTCACTTGCAAAGCCTGCTGGCCTGGGTTTGATTCTCCAGTACCCATGTAAAGCCAGATACACAAAGTGGTGCATGCATCTGGGGTTCATTTGCAGTGGAAAGATGTTCTCACGTACTTTCATTCTCTCCCTCTCTCTCTTTCCTTGCAAATGAATAAATAAATGATATTTTTGGCCGGGCATGGTGGCGCGCGCCTTTAATCCCAGCACTCAGGAGGCAGAGGTAGGAGGATCACCATTAGTTCGAGGCCACCCTGAGACTACATAGTGAATTCCAGGTCAGCCTGGACCAGAGTGAGACCCTACCTGGAAAAACCAAAAAATAAAAAATAAGAATGAATAAATAAATGATATTTTTAAACAGATTTATTCAATCTTTCATTATTCCCTGCATTGCTGGAGATCAAACCCAGGACTTTGTGTGTGTGCTAGGCAAGTGCTTCACCACTGAGCTCCAACCCCAACCACTGGCTTTTTTTTTTTTTTTTCCTGAGGCAAGACCAACAAACTGGTCTGCTTTTTATGTGAGAGAAAGAGAGAAAGAGAGAGAGAGAGAGTGCAAGGGTAAGCACCAGGGCCTCCAGCCACTGTAACTGAGCTCAAGACGCACGCACCACCTTGTGTGCAAGTTTGACCTTGCACACTTGCGTCACCTTGTGGGATCTGGAGAATCGAACACGGGTCCTTAGGCTTTGCAGGCAAAAATGCCTTAACTGCTAAGCTATCTCTCCAGCCCCGCCATTGGCTTTTTGACACAGGGTCTTACTGATTCTCTTGCATCTGTCCTCCCAGCTCCCCAGCCTGCCTTGTGGCCTTTTGCTCCTTCTGGTCATGCCAAGTGCAATCTTCGTGTGCTCCGTACTCCCAGCGCTTAGGAGAATCTGCTTGTGATGTCACCCATGACTAGCTTTGCCTCCCCTCCCCATGTCACCCCACGTCACAGCACAGGAGCTGCCGCCCAAGGCCTGAGCTGAGCCACAAGATGAGACACGGGCCTTGACCGGGTGTGGCAGCGTCTCCCTTTCTGCACCTGGGCGCCTGCCAGGAGGCGCAATCAACAGCTTATTATGCTGAATCTGGACAGGCGGCTGTTTTCTAAACAAATATAAATGCACGAGTCAAGAAATGGACCATTTTTGAGTTAATTTTGTATCGTCCTTGTGATCACATGCAGATGAAAACAGGTTGTAGGTTATCTTGGGCCATAGCAAGGCATGGTGCATCTGATTTTGTGTCAGAGAGAGAGAAATGGACGCCTTCCCTCTTCCCCTCTGCTTTCAGCTCTTCTCGCTCCTGTTTTGTTTTGCACGCACACGCCTCTGTGTGTGTGTGTGTGTGTGTGTGTGTGTGTGTAGATTATGTGTGATATAGCGTGAGGTTTGTGGCATGTGGTGTGTGTTGTATGGGACGCACATACCCCATGCACTTGAAGGGCCAGAGGAAAACACCGGTGGTCCCCAAGACTCATTCAACTATTGAGACGGGGTCTCTCCCTCAACTTGGAGCTGCTGTCCATCACGGAGCCCAGCAATTCTCTGGAGGTTACAGCTTTCATTTTTACTAGTTATTTGCAAGGAGAGAGAGAGAGAATATGAGTGTGCCTGGGCCTCCAGCCACTGCAAATGAACTCCAGACACATGCGCCACCTTGTGCAGCTGGCTTTAAGTGGGCACTGGGAAATCGAACCTGGGTCCTTAGGCTTTGAGGCAAGCACCTTAACTGCTAAGCCACCTCTCCAGCCCCACTTCCCACTTTGTTGTTGTTGTTAATGCTGAATTGAAGTTGAGTGCCCAGCCAGAGAGGCCCTCATGTGGTTTGGCCTGCTGGGTGATCGCCTCAGCCGCTCTCTGTTTCTGTTACTGGCTTTTCCTTGCACTTAATATTCAGTTATGGACTGGATGCTATATTGTTTATAAAAAAAGACTAACATGTTCGCCAGGCGTGGTGGTGCACGCTTTTAATCCCAGCACTCGGGAGGCAGAGGTAGGAGGACTGCCGAGAGGTCAAGACCACCCTGAGACTAAATAGTGAATTCCAGGTTAGCCTGGGCTAGAGTGAGACCCTACCTCAAAAAACAGAAAAAAAAAAAAGACTGCATGTTCACCTCAACCCAAGCACTGAGTCTGGGTGGATCAGGTGCACTGCTGCTAGTTTTGTTCACTTATTTTCATTGGTGTTCTTGTAATCTTCCCATTTTTTCAATCCCCTGGGAGTCAGGATCTCTCTGGTTTAGGTGAGGAAGAGTTTCACTGGACGTGTGGAGGAGGGGTGGTGCTTACCTGGGACATCCAGGTCCTCTCTAGCCACAGTGCATCAGGAATGACCTCCAGTTGGGTGGCGTTACGGGGAGTTTTATTTGAAAATGATTCCAGAACCTGTAGGAGAGATAGCACGGGGAAATAGGCTTCGGAAACCTCCGTGCCTTGTTCTTACCGAGGCTTACTTTGATGCCCATATTCAGCCCTCCTCGGGAGGCAGCGTTGCTATTCCCTTTCAGCGTTCCTGTGGGTGGGAGGTTGTAGGATGTTGGACATAGACAGGCCCTTAATACACGATGACCTCTGACCTCAGCATGGTGTCACATGCCTGGGGGCAGAGCACGCGGGAGGCTGAGGTCGGAGGATTGCCAGCCTGGGCTATGGAAAGAGTACCCGGCCAACTAGACTGCGAGACTGCTGGAAGGAAGGAAGGAAGGAAGGAAGGAAGGAAGGAAGGAAGGACGGAAGGAAACAGGAGAAAGAAAAGAAAGAAAGAAGCAAAGAAAAAGAAAATATAACATAATATTTATTCAAACAAACAAACAAAAAAGGAGCTGGAGAGATGGTTTGGCAGTTGAATTGCTTGCTTGCAAAGCCTGATGGTCCAGGTTCGATTCCCCAGTAGGCACATAAAGCTAGACGCAGACAGTGGCCCGTGTGCTTGGAGCTCATTTAGAGCGGCAGGAGCGACACTCCTACTCTCTCTCTCTTTTTCCCTTTCAAATAAATAAAACGTATTTGAAAAAAGAAAACATGACGTGACGGCTGTGCCTGGCTCTAAGGAGCTCTCCTGGGAGAAAATCTAGATTTAAATGCAGTGCACAAGAGCACTGAGGCCTAAGATCAGGAATGGTGTAAGTGAACACCCATTGTCCCCCCATCTTTCTCCCTCCCTCCCTTCTTGCAAATCAACAAATAAAAATATCTTAAAAATAAAATGAACTATATTTGGCATGTTTCTCCGTTGTTAAAAGCTTTGAGGCTTACCTGCATGTCTTGACACTGAGAGACAGTGAAAACAGGTTGATGAGAAAAGAAACATACGTGATAAATAAATAAAAATAAAAAATTTTAAAAAGGGCGGGAGAGATGGCTTAGCAGTTAGGGCACTTACCTGCAAGGCCAAAGGACCTCCATTTAATTCTCCAGGACCCATGAAAACCAGATGCACAAAGTGGTGCGTGCATCTGGAGTTCATTGGCAATAACTGAAGACCCTGGTGTGCCCATTGTTTCTCTCTCTCTAAAATAAATATTAAAAAAAAGAAGCATATTTGGGGGCTGGGAAATGCCCCAGTACCAATGTAAAACCAGATGCAACAAGTGACGCATACATCTGGAGTTCCTTTGCAGTGGCAAGAGGTCCTGGTATATCCATATTCTTCTCTCTCTCAAATAAATAAATGAAAATATTTTAAAAGAAAAATATTTAGATTATAGTTGGAATATCTGAGATCAAGTGGCAAAATTGTTGCACTGAAAAAAAAAATAACCCTTTCTCCCAAAATACATGACATTTCACCAAAGATAGTCTATCTAGACAAATGTTGATATGCCTAGAAATGGGCTAGGAAAACACACACTCTTTTACCCAGGACCACCCCGAGAGCGGGGGTGGCAGGAAGGGCAGGAAACAGATGGCATTTCCTAGGGAGGGGCTGGGTTGGGTTACTTACTTTGTATTTGATATATTTTTGCATTCTCAAAATCTTTACAGTATAATTTTAAAACATTTTTTAAAAGGCCAAGTGTGGTGAGTTATGATTGTTATTCCAGCTCCCAGGAGGCCAAGGCACCCAAGAGGACCACTGTGAGTTCTAGGCCAGCTGGGTTACATAGTGAAGCCTTGTCTTGGGGGGGGCGGGGAACAAAACAAAACTGAAAAGTAAAGAAGTGAAAAACTAAATTTGAATAAATACCTCTAGTTTCAAGCTCATGGAAGAAACTAGCCAGGGTTTGCTTAGACATTTTAAAATATTTTTTTTGTTCATTTTTTATTTATTTATTTGAGAGCAACAGACACAGGGAGAAAGACAGATAGAGGGAGAGAGATAGAATGGGCGCGCCAGGGCTTCCAGCCTCTGCAAACGAACTCCAGACGCGTGCGCCCCCTTGTGTATCTGGCTAACGTGGGACCTGGGGAACCGAGCCTCGAACTGGGGTCCTTAGGCTTCACAGGCAAGCGCTTAACCGCTAAGCCATCTCTCCAGCCCTGCTTAGACATTTTAAATGATTGCAATTTTAACATTAATTTTCTGCATTTCTCCCCCCCGCCCCGCCGCCAAGGTCAGTAATGATGGTAAGAAACACTACTCTCCTTGGTGATTTTACAAACAGAAATAGGGAAAATTGCCCTTTCTGAGATTTTAATTCAAGTATTCCAAATATGAGCTTAATTTTTAGAAATGTAAGCAAGTAGAACTTCTGTGGGCCACTTCTGTAAACTGACCAGTTCATCAAACACACACCCAGATTTCCCTGAGGGAAAAGAAAAAACCAACAAAGAGTCTAGAGAGATGGCCCAGTGGTTAAAGCTGCTCGCCTGCAAAGTCCCACGGCCCTGGGTGATGCCCGTACCCACATACAACCAGAGGCACAAAGTGGCGCATGCGTCTGGAGTTCCTTTGCAGTGGCAAGAGGCCCTGCGTGCCTGGACTCTCTTTCTATCTGCCTCTTTTCTCTGCCTCGCTCTCAGATAAATAAAAATATTTTTAAAAAACGAACATGGGACTGAGAGGACAGCTCAGTGAGTAAAGTGCTTACTATGAAACTGTGAGCACCTGAGAGAACTCCCCACAAAAAAAATGAAGCGGGGCCAGGTGTGGTGGCACACGTCTTTAATCCCAGCACTCAGGAGGCAGAGATAGGATCACTGTGAATCTGAGGCCAGCCTGGGACTATATAGTGAATTTCCAGTATAGCCTGGGCCAGTATGAGACCCTACCTCGAAAAAATAAATAAATAAATAAATAAATAAAAAGAGGCATGAATGTTGGCATGCTCCCCAGCTGGGGAGGCAGAGAGAGGCAAATTCTTGGGGTTCACTGGCCAGCTACTCTGATCTACTTAGATCCAGGCCGATGAGAGACTCTGTCTCAAAAATGATGGATGTGGTGGTTTGAATCACAGATTTCCCATAAACTCATGTGTTTTGAGTTAGTGGTCCCCAACATGCACATAGTGGTCTATGTCAGAGTCCCTGTCTGTGACCCGCTCCCCTGGGGGTAACTTACAGGTGGTGGTATACGTCAGGGTCCCTCTGGAGCCGGGTCTGGAATCCGATATACAAGTCATCCCACAGCAAGCCGTTCTTCACCACGTATCTCATGACGTCCACCCGGCTACGAATCTGAGACAGAGAGGGGAACAGCTCACAGGGTGGCCCTGGGTCACGAAGCCCTCGAGTCCTCAGATCCCTGTGGGAGGCAGCTGCCAATGCTGGCAAGGGGCTAGCGCAGCTCAGGAGAGAGGCCTCCTGGACCCAGGATGCAGGCTGCAGAGAGGGGAGGGGCTAGGAGCTCCAGGCATGCGGGGCATGGGGAGGGGGGACAGGGCATCAGAAGCCCAGGGGAGAGCGAGACTGCTGGGCTCAGATGCAGGTTTTACATGTGTGACTTTGATCATCACTGCCTCTGTTTCCTCGTCCACAGCGTGGGTAACAAGGGAGCACTCCTCTTAGGCTGCAGTGAGAGTGGAGTGAGTCCACGCAAACACAGACTCAGCGCAAGGTGCTGGGGCTGGAGAGGTGGCGTAGCGGTTAAGGTGCTTGCCTGAAAAGCCAAACGGCTAGGGTTCAATTCCCCAGTACCCACATAAAGCCAGATGCACAACGTGGCACAAGCATCTGGAGTTTGTTTGCAGTGGCAAGAGGCCCTTAGCGCACCCATTCATTTCCTCTCTCTCTCTCTCTCTTCCTCCCTCTCTCTCTCTCTCTCTCTCTCTCTCTCTCTCTCTTCCGGGGTATGGTGGTGCATGTCTTCAATCCCAGCAAAGGTAGGAGAACTGCTATGAGTTAGAGGCCATCTTGAGACTACATAGTGAATCCCACTTCAGCCTGGGCTAGAGCGAGACCCTACCTCAATAATAATAATAGTTAATAATAATAAGGTACATTTCAGGTGACATTTTGAAGGTTTGATTGTCAGTTATGCGACAGGAGGGTTCATGTTGACTTGACACAGTACTTACTGCTTGCTTCTTTGTGTGCCCTGGCTTGACATTTGTTTTAAATTTTTGCATTAATTTTTATCTTCATGTTTGAGGCACAAAACCCATTGGAAATCATCTTGAGTCACTTTGCCAGATATGGAACAACGTCTTTGTCCTTGCTTATCTAAGGCCTATGTAGCCATGTGAGAGTGGCCTTCATTGTGAGATTAAGCTTCTTAGAAAACCTGCCCACCTTCATTTGAATTTGAGTGAACTCTTGAGGGACCTCTATCATAACTTGTGTAAGCCCTGAGAGGCTCTCTGTTGTGTTGGTGGCCCTGGGGGAGAATTCCTGCTGACTAGTCCTTTGATTTAAGGGTGCACTCTGAATGAAGGTAACTTTGTAAATGTAATATTTGGGGTGCTAGTCTATGTTTATGAGAATCGGCTGAAATTTTGATGGTGGACTCAATAATTAAAGACTTAGCTACCTGAGGTTCCCCTGGACTTGGCAGAGACCATGAACTAAAGCTCCCAGAGAGAACGGCACTGACGCTAGCTAAAGATTCTATCGCGTTAGCTGACTGACTCGTCAGAACCCTCAGGTTGTGGAGAGTTGGAATATTCCAGATTCAGGGCCAAATTATCTCAGGCTATCTTTAGGTCCCTTAATAGCCACTTATTATTGCCCATCTCTGCGTCTCACCTGACATCCTTGTGACTATTAGGTAAGGCTTTTTGAAATGCATTAGTTTAGTAGATCATTAGCATCCATGGACCCCAAAGGTAAGAATGTCACCAGATAGCATCAGAAACCCACCGTGGAGACTTCCTTGCTTTGACCCACCTGCCCAGTGTTCCCACCAAGGCATCTGGGAAAATGCCTGGTTCATGACTTGTTCTCCAGCCGTAAGAACTTCCTGGGCCTCTTACCACCGGGACTGTGACGTTAGGGGTGATCTAAACCCATGTTCTCAGGCCACGATCACTTATATTTGGCTCCAGAATAAACTCTCTCTTAATCATTTTGTGTTTTGTTTTTGTTGTATTGTGTTCTTTTTGTTTGTTTGTTTGTTTTTCAAGGTAGGTCTTGCTCTAGCCCAGGCTGACCTGGGATTCACTATGGAGTCTCAGGCTGGCCTTAAACTCACAGTGATCTTCCCACCCAAGTGCTGGGATTAAAGGCGTGCACCATCATGCCCAGCTTATTTTTGTTTCTTTTCTAATAATTTTTTTAAACTTTTATTTTATTTACTTGAAGAGAGAGGCAGAGAAAGCGAGGGAGAGAACGGGCACGCCAGGGCTTTCAGCCACCGCAAAGGAACGAACGTCAGACTCATGCGCCACCTTGTACATCTGGCTTTACGTGGGTGCTGGGGAATTGAACCTGGGTCCTTTGGCTTTGCAGGCAAGCGCGTGAACTGCTAAGCCACCCCTCCATCCCTCACTTTGTGTTTCTTAGTCAACAGAAGGAAGGGCAGGAAAGACAAAAAGAGAGAGGAAGAGGAAGAGGAAAGGGAAGAGACTCCCACCAAGGCCACTGCTTACTTCTTCATAGGGATGTTGGCGGCTCGGTCTTTCTTTCGGAAAGGATAAATCGAGAAAGTCCACCAGGTAGTCATATCCTCCAGGAAAAGGTTTGAAGTCGTCATCCGTTTCAATCATCTGGCCAAACAAAAATATGGCAAATGGAAGAAGAATGTTAATCTGGTGGCCAAGATCTTTCAACAATTTTCAGAATGCAGACGCCTAAATCCCCAAAGGATATCGGTGAGTTCAAGTCAATATATCCTCTCTCCTTCCTTCCTCTCTCTCTTTCCCTCCTCTCTTCTTCCTTCCTGTCTCGCTCCTCCCCTCCTATCTCTCCTTCCCTCCTCTCTCTCCCGCTCATTCAACCATCCTTCCCCTCCCCTTGAACAGATAACATTACAGTCTTCATCTCCATCAGCAAGTCTATTCTCTATCACTAACGTCAACGACACGTATGGAGGATGTGAGATGGGGAAAGGGGTCCGCTCCCCAAACTGTAGCTGGAGCAGGCAGTTCGGCATTGCTGTCCTCATGCACCTATTGGGACAGGTCGGGGCTGTTCTCGGGCTGCCTGAAGTCGGGGTGCACGGAGGGTGGGGACTGCAGCCTGGCACGCGCAGCTCCCCGCTCAGCCGCTTGCCCGGCGCTCAGTACAGCGGGCTAAGGTCAACAGAGGGCTGGGCAGGGACTTCTGAATCTTGGTGAATTTCATGATGTCTCTGATCGGTCCCCGGGATTTCACTTTATTTGTATGCCCCGTGGTGTGTGTGTGTGTGTGTGTGTGTGTGTGTGTGTGTGTGTAAGCTACCTAAGTCTGCTCTCAGATCCTTGGCTGTTGAACAAGGGAAGACCCCTGCCAAGAGCAAAACCCTTCAGGGAAGGGCTGCCGGACCTCTGTAGAGCTGCCCCTGGTCTGGCCCACTTTTTTTTTTGTTTGTTTGTTTTTTCGAGGTAGGGTTTCACTCTAGCCCAGGCTGACCTGGAATTCACTATGTAGTCTCAGGGTAGCCTCGAACCTCGAACTCATAGTGATCTTCCCACCTCTGCCTCTGGAGCGCTGGGACTGAAGGCATGCACCACCATGCCCTGCGTGGCCCACTTTGGACCTACTCTTTCCTTGGCGCCCTGTCTGTCGGAACTTGGCTTGCTGTTGAGCTCCGAGCCCTCTACCAGAGCCACGCCCCCAGGCTGTTTCTTCGTGGAGCGCCTCTGGCACTGACCACTGAACGGCCTGACCGCTGAGCTTGCCGTGTGCACCGGCGGGGAGAACCGCTTCTGCCCAGCGACCTGGCCTCTTCCTGGTTTGCGCCTCACGGCCCTTGCACCCCTGCGCCTAGGAACTACCCGTGTCCTTCTCACCTTGCTCAAAGTCGCCACCTCTCTGATGGCCTCCGCCTTCTAATCATGCAGCTCAAATAACTGTTCCTACCGGGCCGAATACCCAAAGCAACAGAAAATACCCAGAATCATAAAAAACAAATCATGGCTGGGCGTGGTGGCGCACGCCTTTAATCCCAGCACACGGGAGGCAGAGGTAGGAGGATTCTCCGTGAGTTCAAGGCCACCCTGAGACTGCAGAGTGAGTTCCTGGTCAGCCTGGGCTAGAGCGAGACCCTACCTTGAAAACCAAAACAAACAAACAAAACAACAACAACAAAAAAGTGGACACATGGCTATGGGAGAGAAATTGTGTTACTAAAATAAAACAACTGGAGAGATGGTTTAGCAGTTACAGCACTTGCCTGCTAAGTCTAAGGACCCAGGTTTGACTCTGAAAGGCAGGATGGAAAATTTTAAAGTAAACTTAGTGAAGAAACAGCTAGGGGACAGCCTGAACTACATATTCAGGAAGGAGTAAATCAAAAATAGGCTAAAAGACAGGCTGTGGGTGGCCCAAGATACGGGTTGGTCTGGTCAAACTAAACTTTATGTCCTGGGAAGAGGAAAAACAAAAATACAGTTTTGAGAAAAACCAAAATAATAAAATAGTTTCCCAAGACAACCTGACCAAGGACTTAAACTCTGGTTATGCACAAATAAGATATGTCGACATAACTGTACAAGCTTTGCAAATACCCTTGTGAAACCCCCTCCCCTTTCCCTTCCTTGCTAAAAACCCTATAAAAAGAAACACCCAATAGGGCTGAGGGCCGATTCCTCTGTCTCCTGCATAAGGCAAGTGTCAACCCCAGAGCTCTGGTTTCCCGAATAAAGCCTTATGCTTTTGCAGCAAGTTTGGTCTCCCGGGTGTCTTTGGGTGCGTGCTATCTTGAGACTTGAGTGAAGGTCTCCCTCTGGGGGGGGGGGTCTTTCAGTTGGGGGCTCATCCGGGATTTGCACATCTACCCAGGACTCTAGGGACCCCCTTGGAGGTAAGCAGAATTTTAAAAAGTGTAAATGTCTGCGGCACCGCTTGTCTGAATGTTTGAATGATTTCTGTTGCTCTGATCTGTTTTACTTTCGGTTTGGGCAGCTATTGTTCAGGACCATGAGGACCTGACAATGGTGGTCGGCGGGACCACAGGCTGCAATCCTGGGGGACGCCCGGGATCTGAGGAGAGTCAGGGTGGCCTGGCAGTCTCCTATCTGGTGAAGGAAGATCGTGTATTTCTCCTTCAGGAGAAACCACAGAGGCATCTTCCATCTGAAACTGTATTTGGTTTTCTGTTCTGGATGCATCGGAGGCGTCACGATTTTTGGTTTCTTTTTGTCAGTATCTATTTTGTGTTTGTTTGAGGACTCTTGTTTCTAACTATGGGACAGACTGTGACGCCCCCACCGACTCTGATGGTATCTCATTTCTCTAAAGTTAGAAGTAGGGCTCATAACTTGTCTGTACAAATTAAAAAGGTAAATAGCAGACTTTCTGCTCCTCTGAGTTGCTGCCAGAGGGAGCATTTGATCTAAGTATTATTTCTGCTGTTAAGAATATTGTTTTTCAGAAGGGATCACATTCTCACCCAGATCAACACCCATACATCCTGGTCTTGGAGAGCCTAATGATGAATCCCCCGCGTGGGTCAAGCCCTGGATCCGCACCCCTCCCCCCCCCCCCCCCGCCACGGTCAGGCTCCTGAGTCCTGGCAGTGGTCCAACAAGCCACGAGAAAACCAAGCCGAATGGCCCTGGACCCCTTGGCTCAGCCCAAAATATATCCTGAAATAGAGGACCCTCCCGAGTGGCCCTCTGCCCCGATTCCATCTCCCCCACCTTACCCCCCTGCTCTCCCCGCTCCAGCTTTACCCAAGGGAGGAGGAGATGGGCCCGCGGCAGGGACTAGAAGCCGAAGTCCCGAAGGACCTGATTCTACCGTGGCCCTGCCCCTACGAGCCTTTGGTCCTCCCCCTGACCCTAGCATGTCCCCGGCCCAAATGAGCAACCTACCCAGCTCCCAAATAAGATTGATGCGGGATTCCCTCTCACCCAACCTGAATGGAATTACAACTTGGCAGAAGGTAGGGAGCGACTGACAGTCTACCGCCAGGCTCTGATGACAGGTCTCAGGGGGGCTGCCCGCTGCCCCACGAATCTGGCTAAGGTAACCTCCCACTGTGTTTTTAGAACGCTTGATGAAGGCTCACCGGAGATATACTCCTTTTGACCCTACTTCTCCGGGTCAACAGGCAGCGATAACAATGACATATATGGGGCAGTCTGCTCCAGACATTAAAAAGAAATTACAACGTCTGGAGGGTTTACAAGATCTAGCTTTGGCAGACATAATTAAGGAAGCTGAGAAGGTTTATCATAAAAGAGAGAGAGAGGAAGAAAAGAAAGACAGAGAAAGAAAGGAAGCAAAGGAGAGAGAAAATAAACGGGAAAGGAGACAAGAAAGGAACTTAAGTAGGATATTGGCTGCAGTGACAGGAGGAAAAAAAAAAAGAGCATCAGGATCAGGAAGGCCTAGACAGCCAGGGTACCTGGGCAACAGGCAAACAAGGAAAAAGGAACCTGAGGGCTTTAGGAAGCCCCTTGAGAAGGATCATGTGCATATTGCAAGGAAAGAGGACATTGGGTTCACGAATGCCCCAAAAAGAAAGAAACTAGGAAGGAATTTTTCAATGTTGGGACATAGAGTGCTTGTTAAAAATGCCTTTTGAGTGGTACTTAGATCAGAATGTTAAAGTCTGTAAATAAAGGTGTGCGGATGTAAAAAAAAAAAAAAAAAAAAAAAAGAAATTTTCAGGCTAAAGTATGTTGGGATAGCTTGCTTAAGCTTTATCAAATTTAAGTCATGGGTAAAACATAAAATTGTTTTATGTTAATAAAAATTTCTGTGGTGCATGAAATCAATAGCTATCAGGTTTAAGCCAAAATCATTGGTTGTCAAATAATGTTTTTTCTTTCAAAAAGATTTATCAAGGGTTATATTAATATTTAACTGGCTGTTTTGGCTCAGAAAAGACCAGATTCTGGGCTGGAGAGATGGCTTAGCGGTTAAGCGCTTGCCTGTGAAGCCTAAGGACCCCGGTTCGAGGCTCGGTTCCCCAGGACCCACGTTAGCCAGATGCACAAGGGGGCGCACACATCTGGAGTTCATTTGCAGTGGCTGGAAGTCCTGGCGTGCCCATTTTCTCTCTCTCTCTCTCATTCTCTCCTCCTCCTCTCGGTCACTCTCAAATAAATAAATAAAAATAAAAACAAAAAATAATTTAAGAAAAGACCAGATTCTACTCTGTTGTATGTAAAGTAACTGTCTCAATTTTGGCATCTTAAGTCCAGTGCTTATAACAAAATTAACCCTTAAGACATATTCCCTACTTTAGGGCACAGCCTCATGCTCAAACAATGGTCCTCCTCTGAGGGAAAAAAAAAAAAAAAAATTCAAGCTCCATGGTTCTTTTTCCAATGTTCTCTGGGTAATTTGTACCCACACAGGTATCTGAACTAATCAAAGATGTTTCACACAGGTGCTAAGACCTTATACTGTCTTACTTGTTTTCTAGGTTAAATGAGTTAAGTTTGTAAATCAACTGGTACTGTTTTAAAGACTGGTAACAGGTTCTGCCTATATTTACAAATGTTAGATATTTAAAATATGAGATGTGCCTACTTTCTATACCTCAGATATATGGCTTATGCTACCACAGTACAACAAAAATTTTAAAGATAGGACAAAATGATTTTAGAAGCCCTTGTGCCATTCTTTAATTAAGTCTATTTCAGTAATTAAAAGTGCTCTATATGTACATACATCCAGGCTGGTGTAACTTCCTTTCTAAGTGTGTTAATCACCTATGTAGAAGCCAAAGCCAATTGGAATCATCAGAGTAAAAAGTGTCAATATTTTGGCCTGTGCTCCCATGTCATGAGGCCACTGGAGATGATGGGACACTTCTACACTGGCCCCCTGGTAAGTCACCTGTCTTCCTGAGCAGGGAGGATATGGAGACCCAAACAAAACTGGTGTACAGTCTGAAACAGAAGAGTCACAATTGAGGAGCAATCAGTCCTCCTGACTTCCCAAAGAAGGGAAAACTACATGGCCAGCATGGCCCTGACTCATCCTAACAGGCAAAAGGCACCAGTAAGCTCTGGGGCTACTCCTGTGTCCCTAAAGTCTCTTTGGAGAGCCATTAATGACCTCCAAAATTAATCCTTAATTAACTTTTGGCTATCTGCATGGTCTTAAACACTCAGAGAGAAATGTATAACCAAAGATAAAAAATACTTTAAATATATGAATGGCCTATTAAGTAATACAAGAGCTATTCAAGAGGGGAAACAAACAAACATTAAAATATCTTTTCCCCACAGTTCTAATAATAAAGAAAAACAACTATAGATGTTCAAAGGGTTATTTTCAAATCTAAAATATATAAATAAGTTCTGAGACTAGAAAATATATTTGTATAGCCTTTAATGACACCCAATAGCGCTTTATTATCAAAATGTTGTGTATATGTTTCTGATAACTCTGCTGACATCTCATCTGTTTTACAAGCCATGTTAAATACTACTGTGCCATTTAATGAACAGTTCTGAAAGAAAATCTCAGCCAGCTCATCCTCAGATGGTTCTGAGACAATCCAAGCCTGTCTACCTGGATTCCCTTCACCTACAAAAAGGCCAGTTTGTTGTGTGCTCACTTCTCAGTAACTCCTTACTTTTATTCTTTCTTTCCAAAGTTCTCTTTCAAGATTATCTTCCTACACTCCGGGGTCCATTAAAATAGTTCCCCTCTCTAGGAGAGATTCTCTAACTGCAACAAGTCTCCACTTCATGTCCCGTTCAGCAGGAAGTATTAAATGATCTGATGTCTTCGACCCAGTCCCCTAAAGCAGTTGGAGTGTCTTCTCATGAGAGGAAAAAATAAGAGGGGAATAGACTGTCTACACCATATGTTCCTGTTGTCGTAGATAAAGTTTACTTAAAATAAGTGTGTTTAAAGTTCCTCAAATTAAATTATAGAGCTTGATTGAAATGCCATACAGATTAAAAGTTCTAGGATTAGAACTATTCAGAAAAAAAAATGGGGAAGAAAAGGCAGGATGGAAAATTTTAAAGTAAACTTAGTGAAGAAACAGCTAGGGGACAACCTGAACTGTATATTCAGGAAGGAATAAATCAAAAATAGGCTAAAAGATAGGGTGCGGGTGGCCCAAGATATGGGTTGGTCAGGTCAACCTAAACTTTTTTTTTTTTTTTTTCCCGGGAAGAGGAAAAACAAAAATACAGTTTTGAGAAAAACCAAAATAATAAAATAGTTTCCCAAGACAACCTGACCAAGGACTTAAACTCTGGTTATGCACAAATAAGATATGTAGACATAACTGTACAAGCTTTGCAAATACTTTTGTGACCCCCCTCCCCTTTCTCTTCCTTGCTAAAAACCCTATAAAAAGAGACACCCAATAAGGCTCAGGGTCAATTCCTCTGTCTCCTGCGTGAGGCAAGTGTCGACCCCAGAGCTCTGGTTTCCCGAATGAAGCCTCATGCTTTTGCAGCAAGTTTGGTCTCCCGTGTGTCTTTGGGTGCATGCTATCTCGAGACTTGAGTGACGGTCTCCCTCTGGGGGTTCTTTCAACTCCCCAGAACCCACATAAGCCAGATGCACAAGGTGGCGCACGCGTCTGGAGTTTGTTTGCAGTGGCTGGAGGCCCTGGCGCACCCATTTTTTTTCTCTCTCTCAAATAAATAAATAAATACATTAAAATGTTTAAAATAATCCTGAAGCCTACTTGACAACAGCCTGAAACCTTCCCAGGACTGTCTGTCACACTGCTGGATCTGTCCTCTGTCGGACTTCATGAACGTTTACTGGGAAGCAAATTGGAGAACAAACAGAATTCCAAATAGTTCCCTGGCACAGGAAATCAGAGACCCTGGGAAGTTGGACGGCATACCCTGACCACCAGGTTGTAGCCCTTGAATCCAGCCCACGTGAAGTACTCTCTTATCCAGGATGCGTGAAGGAAGATTTCATCTCCTACGGCGGCGCTCAAGGTGTCCAAATAGGGTCCAAAGTCCCAGGAATCCTTGAAAATTCTCGTTCCTTCTGGAGGCTCCACGATGCCCTTGCTTGACGACACAAAGGTGAGGATGGTGAAGGAGGCAGCAGACAACACAGGCAACGTTAAGACTGAAAAAGCAAAAGACTGGCCGGAGAGATTTCCCAATAGTTAGGGACACTTCCTGCACAAGTGTGAGTTTGCACCCCTGAACCTGTGTGTGTGTGTGTGCTTACACCATGCAAGTGGCACACACCTTTAACCCCAGCACTTGGCAGACTGAGGTGGGAGGACTCAAGCCAGGCTAGCCTCATCAGTCTACAGAGTGCGTCAGCCTGGGCTGGAGTTGACACTCTGCCTCAATAAAAAACAAACACACAACAAACAATGGGCCGGAGAGATGGCTTAGCGGTTAAGGTGCTTGCCTGTGAAGCCTGAGGACCCAGGTTCAATTCCCCAGTACCCAAGTCAGCCAGATGCACATGGTGGGGCATGCGTCTGGAGTTTGCAGTGGCTGGAGGCCCTGGTGTGCCCATTCTCTCTCCCTCTTTCTCTGTCAAATAAATAAATAAATAATTTTTTTTAAAGAACCCACTGCCACTTTGGGCACATAGCAGACCCAAAATGAAGCTTTGTGGAGAGGGACGCCTACCAGTGCCTCCAAATCTACCAGACTTGGGCCTATTTCCTTCCTTAGGGTTCCCTTGTCCAGTCAGCTCATAGCCTATTCCATTCCCAAGAATCAAGAGCCCATGCTCCATTGTCTTCCCAGGGATGGACAGAGCTTCAGGAATGTTCGTATTGCCGACTGGATTTAAAGATTAAATGGTCTGTCGGCTGGGGTCTGATTAGCAGTCAGACCACCATATATTAGAGGCACAAAATTTCGCATCTGTCTCAAAGATGGACTGAAATCATTTATCCGGTCAACAAATACGTAATTGAGCACTGCGTTGTGTGACATTTCCTGTGGAGATGTGAACAAACGGTCACTTGTCCCATGACAGACCAGAGAAGCGGGTCTACCCAAGTCTGGCTTTGGGCACCAACGAGCTCATCCGGGAGGCTGGGTGAGGGGCTTCTCATGGGAGCTTGGCTGACTCCAAGGCGGCTGCATCTGGAAGGCGCATCCCAGCATGGGCGACAACTCACAGAAGCGGTGTCCCTGGAACTCTGTGCACCAGGACCGCCCCTTTCAACTAGCTGTATTTACTTTCAAGTACCTGCAGCCACTGAATCCAAGACTTCCATTGTTCTCGCCCCACCCTCAACCTCAATTCCTGTCCCTCCGCCCTCCTCCGCATCTTTTCTTTTGAGGTAGGGTCTCACTCTAGCCCAGGCTGACCTGGAATTCACTATGGAGTCTCAGGGTGGCTTTGAACTCACGGCGATCCTCCTACCTCTGCCTCCCGAGTGCTGGGATTAAAGGCGTGCGCCACCACGCCCGGTTCCTCCTCTACATCTCTAAGACCTGGCTAAATGCCAAAGACTGACCTTCCCCTCTCCTTCACAAGGCCGCTACGCACCGAGTCTCTGTGTCCTTGCCTGTCCGCTCTGACACGGCGTGGCACGGACTCATTTCCCAGGATGCTCTGGAGTGGCTGTACCTCAGTTCTGTGAGTGAGTGCCTCTGAGAGGAGCCAGCGTCTGCGTGGGTTATTCTGATGCCCATCAGTGTTTGACAATGGCTGTGTGGTATAGGTAGGTCTGAAGGCTAGAGAGGGTGGTTGGGAATCTTAGGAAGAAGGAAGGCTCTTGCATGACAACTGACGAGTGGAATAACAAAAAGTGCTTCTCACTGTCTAGCTGGATTAACACACACACACAAACGTCTTTTGTCCCAGAGGCATCTCTGGAAGAATTTTAAGCAGCGAAGGAATAGCAATACTTTTGCAATTTAGAAAGATTGGTTTGTCCTCAATGAAGGGTGGGACTTTCGAATATTTTACCTGTAATTCTCATAAGAGCTACATCTTTTAAAAATACTTTTAAATTTAATTTTAATTAATTAATTTGAGAGCAAGAGAGGGGGAGAGGCAGGGCGGGGGAGAGAATGGGCACACCAGGGCCTCCAGCCTCTGCAAACAAACTCCAGATGCAGGCACCACCTTGTGCATTGGCTTATGTGGGTCCTGGGGAATCGAACCTGGGTTCTTTGGCTTTGCAGGCAAGCGCCTTAACCACTAAGCAATCTCTCTAGCCCTAGGGGAGGAATAGATGCATTTATTTGAGAGACAGAAAGGGGAGAAAGGGGGAGAGAGTACATGTGCACATTAGGGCTGCTTGCCACCACAGACAAACTTCGGGGGTGTGCGCCACCTTGTGCATCTGGCTTTATGTGGGTACCAGGGAATTGAACCAAGGCCAGCAGGTTTTGCAGGGAAGTGCCTTTGACCACTGATCCATGAAAGGGTTAATGAGTGTGGGGGGAAGGGGGATCCCCAGTAAGCACTGAATGAGTCACAAAAGTCTCTGGGATATTCTGGCCTTGGAACAAGTTTTAACACAAATGAAATACTTCTGTGTGGTAAAATTGCTTTTCCAGACCACAGCCCCATGAGGTCACTTGCTGCACAGGATCCATTGTCCCAGGCTATGCTGGACCCATTGGCTCAAACCATGCAAATGGATCTATGATTAAAACTTGGTCAAGCAAGACCTAAGAGGCAGAGCTATCTGGGAACACAAGTCAGAAAAAGAAACGGGTGTTTTCCACTTTCCTTAACTTCCCCATTCTCTGTCCTGCCGGCCCCTGCCCCCATCAGTCCCCTTTACATGCTCAGCTGCATCTGAGCGTGACAGCCTCAAACGCGAGGAAGGGGTGTCTTCCTTGGCTGTATACCCGCTCCCCAGTACAGAACAGCTGCCGTTGAGGTCGTAGGTTCTCTCGTTATTTCTACATCATCCCAGCTCAGCTCTGTCCTAACTCTGCTGCAACAAAAGCCATCTCCCCAGTCCTCCATTGTTGGTTTTTCAAGTAAGGTGTCATCTTACCCAGGCGGGCTTCAAGCTTGCTATATAGTCCAGGGTGACCTTGAACTCCTGAACCTCGAGCTGTCTACCTCCAGTGTTGGAGTGCTGGGATTACAGGTGTATGTCACCCTGTCTAGTCCTACAACTTTTTTTTTTTTAATTTTTTTAATTTATTTATTTGAGAGCGACAGACACAGAGAGAAAGACAGATAGAGGGAGAGAGAGAATGGGTGCGCCAGGGCTTCCAGCCTCTGCAAACGAACTCCAGACGCGTGCACCCCCTTGTGCATCTGGCTAACGTGGGACCTGGGAAACCGAGCCTCGAACCGGGGTCCTTAGGCTTCACAGGCAAGCGCTTAACCGCTAAGCCATCTTTCCAGCCCCTACAACTTGTTTTGAAAAGTGATACGTGGGTCTTAATGACTTAGAAGCTTAACGAGACTTAACATTGTTGCAAAATAAAAATAGGTAACTGTCCAGAGCCCAGATGTGAGTCCTCTGTAATGTTGAAGGCAAATTATAAGGTTTTTTGTTTTTGTTTTTGTTTTTCAAGCAACGGTCTTGCTTTAGCCCAGGATGACCTGTAATTCACTATATAGTCTCAGGGTGGCTTCGAACTCATGGCAATCCTCCTACCTCTGCTTCCCGAGTGCTGGGATTAAAGGCGTGCGCCACCACGCCTGGCTATAAGGCATTTTTATCCCCCATAAATTTTAAGCCAAACCTGTCCGTTGGGTCCTTTAACATCCTGCCCAGGTCTAGGGTGGCTCCAGGTCGGGGTGTCCACGTGACCACATCAGAAATTTTCCTGATAAGATTGTTGAGTTGATTTGGGTCATTTTTGACGTTTGTTTCCTTAATGTACCTATGAGATAAGAGGGTTTCCAGGTAAGTAAGTTTAGTGTCGGACACACAGTCTGGTTACAGCAGTGACTGAGTATTTTGTTTGGCTTGCATTCCCACTCTCTAAATCCCTTCCCTCACACCTCAGAAAGACCCAGGGGACACCTAGGCTAAGGCTCCTGTCAGTCAAGGCAATTGTGTGATGTACCCTTTAAATTCAATGAGATGGCAACTGGAACTGAAGTCTGATGAATCATGGTTATTGTTGTGGTTTTTTTCAAGGTAGTGCTTCACTCTATCCCAGGCAGACCTGTAATTCACTATGCAGCCTCCGGAACTCACAGAGATCCTCGGACCTCTGCCTCTCGAGCGCTGGGATTACTCTAAGCAAGTGGGATTACACCCACATGTTTAATGTTGAATGAATACTGTACAGGATGCATTGATTGATTACAGGCCATTTGGCGGTCATTAGACTAAGCACTTGATACAAGCTAATTGACTTTCTCTTTCAAAGCATCACAAAACCACTTCTACGAGTGTGTTTATTTTGCAGAGGAAATGAAGGCTTCCGGTATGGCACAGACCGCACAGCGCAGAGCAGGTCACAAGTCCTGTCCCCACCGTCCCCAACTTTAGAATCAAGTCTGAAAAGTGCCTTCCTTGACAGCCCACTTGTCACAGGAAAGCACACACGTCCTCAGGCAGAGTCCTTCCTGAGGTCCCATTTCTCTTGCTCGTTTTCCCACGTGTGCTAGGCAAGGGCTCTACCACGGAGCTGTACCACCCGCCCACAGCTAGAAGGTAATGATGCTACTCATCAGAGCTGAGCGCGCCCTCAGTTAAACTCCAAACGGCAGCCACTCAAGGGCTGGAGAGATGGTTTAGTGGTTAAGGCGCTTGCCTGTGAAGCCTAAGGACCCAGGGTTGATTCCCCAGTACCCATGTAAACCAGATGCATAAAGTGGCGCATGCATCTTGAGTTTGTTTGCAGTGGCTTTAGGCCCTGGTGTGTCCATTTTCTGTCTTTCTCACAAATAAATAAGTAAGGGCTGGAGAGATGGCTTAGTGGTTAAGGCGCATGCCTGGGAAGCCTAAGGACCCAGGTTTGATTCTCCAGGTCCCATGTAAGCCAGATGCACATGGTGGGGCATGCATCTGGAATTCGTTTGCAGTGGCCAGGGGCTCTGGCGACTCACTCTCACTCTCCTTCTCTGTCTCTAATAAATAAATAAATAATAAAAATAAATCTGAAAAAAACATTAAAAAATAATTTTTTAAAAAGTTGTGTCCATGTCACAATAGAGAGGAGTGGTGCTGGTGTTGGGCAGAAAAGGGAGGATTTGTCATTGCGTTTGTCTGTGAGGTTATCTAGACAGATGCTTCTTTCTCTATTTTTATTTATTTTTGTTTCGAGTATTTGGTGTGCAGTGTATGTGCGTTTGCATGCATGTGGGTAGATGTGTGAGTGTGTTTGCACGTGTGTGGGTAGTCATGTATGTGTGGTATGTGTTTACTCATGTGTGGGTAGACACGTGGTGTATGTGTGTGTTTGCACATGTGTGGGAGACAAGTGTATGGTGTGTGTTTGCACACGTGTGTGCAGACACGTGTGTGGTGCGCATGTGTGCTTGCACGTGTGTGGGTAGACACGTGTGTGGTGTGCGTGTGTGTTTTCACGTGTGTGGGTAGATGTGTGTGGTATGTGTTTGCTCGTGTGTGGGTAGACACGTGTGTGGTGTGCGTGTGTGTTTGCACGTGTGTGGGTGGACGTGTGCATGGGACAGACGTTGGTGCAGCATGTCCTCTGTAGTGATGTCTACCTTATTAACTGAGACAGGCTTCCACAGTCTGAGCGCAGAGCGTTGGCCAGCCAGTTTTCCCAGGAAGCCCGACGCCACTTCCTGCGTGCTGCGACCGTGGGCAGCCGGCACACCTGCGTGGCGCTGACATGGGCGCTGGGGCACAAGCTCAGCCCCGTGCTGGAGCGGCAAGTGCCTCACCCACTGAGCCTTCTCCCCAGCCCCCAGGTAGGTGTTTCTGGTAAAGAGAGTTTTACTTCCTTGAGCTAAAATTCTGGTAACTAAGACTTGATATATGGTAGTCAAGACACACACACAGGGCTGGAGAGATGGCTGAGCGGTTATGTACTTGCCTGTGAAGCCTAAGGACCCTGGTTCAAGGCTCAACTCCCCAGGACACACATAAACCAGATGCACAAGGGGGCACATGCATCTGGAGTCCATTTGCGGTGGTTGGAAGACCTGGTGTGCCCATTCTCTCTCTCTCTCTGTCACTCTCAAATAAATAAACAAAATTTAAACAAACTCTCTCGCGCGTGTGCGCGCGTGTACACACACACACACACACACACACACACACACACACACACGCACACACACAGTTGTATTTTTGAGGCATTCAGTTGACGCATTACCGATGGTGGTGGAAACAATTTTCCAGAGGCAGTGAACATACTATCACGGCACCTGAAGGCGTCCATGTGACTGTCCTGCCGCTTCCAGGAAATGCCATCACCCTGTCCTCTTGCTGCCATCGCGCACTGGCCGGTCTCCCCGACTTGAGCTGTCTGTCCTGAGAAGCGTTACAGTCTCCTCTCTTCCAAAGCGTGCGTGGTGCTCACAAGCGTCCACAACAATGCTCCTCTAACTTTCTCCAAAAACAGTAATGAAATGGGCATCTTGATTTCCTCTGAGGGGTTTGAGGGTATCAAGAACACCTGACTACTTACATGCAGAAGCATAGCTTTTAATTACTGTGTGTGTGTGTGTGTGTGTGTGTGTGTGTGGGTGTAGGTGTGGGTGTGGATATGCATGATATGTGTGATGTACGTGTGTGGGGTATGTGTGTGCCACAGCACACAAGTGAAGGTCTGAGGATAATCTTAGGGTGTTTGTCCTCGCTCTCCACCCTGCTTGTGACAAGTTTTCCCTGCTTATTATTTTGTTTTTATTTTATTTTATTTGTGTGCGCGTGTGTGTGAGAGAGAGAGACAAAGAGAGAAAGAGATAGAGAGAACTGGCACACCGTGGCCTCCAGCCACTGCAAATGGACCCCAGATGTGTGTGCCACTTTGTGTGCAAGCATTCCCTTGTGGGTCTGGAGTACACGGGTTCTGGGGAGTCAAACCTGGGTCCTTGCTTCGCAGGCAAGCACCTTAACCGCCAGGCCATCTCTCCAGCCTTATTTCGGTTTTTGTTTGTGTGCGCTGGCCTAGCTGGCCCCGGAAGCTTTTCTCTGGGCATTGCCTTCCATGGTCACGGGCGCGCTGGGATTGCAGACACATGTACCACTTTGCAGCCGGCTCTGTGTGGGTGCTGGGGAGTCATCTCAGGCCAGCAGGCTTACGAGCAAGCGCCTTTAACTGTGAGCCATCTCCCCAGCCCCTAATCACTGTGAGTGACAGCATTGTGTCAAGAGGCTAAGCATCCCATAAGTACTCATCTCCTCTTCTTCCGCCAGCTCCTTGTAACCTAAGCAGCTCAATGTTTCTTTCATCTGAATTCTCCTCTCACTCCCTGAGCCCAGGGAGCCGTTCACTACCCCTTCCTGAGTGACTGTAGTGGCTTCAAACTGGCCTCCAGAGCCAACACTCATCCTTCCTTCGCACCACAGACATCCAACGCAGTGCGGTCGAACGCTGTTCCCATTCTCATGAGACGCTCTTCACTTGGCTCCACAGCCCTTTAGGAAAACCCCAACCCACTGTTGCTCCTGTCTGGGAGCCCTGTTTCTCCTTTGCATTCCTCATAACGCCTGCACCCCGTGCTGAACCTCTGCCTTTGCCCTCTCTCCCTGCCTCTCACCCCCACTGCAGCCTATGTAGCCCAGGCTGACCTCGAACCTGTGACGATCCTGCCTCAGCTGCCCGAGCGCGGGGGCTATGGGTGTACGTCATCATCGTGCCCGGCCATGAACTGCTGTCTAGGTATCGTCCGTTTATCCTTACTACCCACCGCCCCCTACGCCTGCTCCGTTTTAAAACATGTATTTAGTTATTTTAAGCAGTGAGAGAGAAAAAGAGACAGAGAGAACGGGCTCCCCATGGCCTGCTAGCTGCTGCAAATGAACTCAAGATGCATGCGCCACCCTGTGCGTCTGGCTTTATGTGGGTGCTGGGGAATCGAACACAGGTCCTTAGGTGTGGGTTCCTGGGTCCTTGCTCCGGGGCTGGCCACGTGCCCAACGGTACCCCCAAAGGTGCCCAGGCAACCGGGGTGGGTGAGTGCATGAAAGTAAAAGACTCTTGGTTTATTGTCAGGGAAATGGGCTTATAAGCATCCGAGGGGCCGGGCGTGGTAGCGCTCGCCTTTAATCCCAGCACTTGGGAGGCAGAGGTAGGAGGATCACCGAGAGTTCGAGGCCACCCTAAGACTACATAGCGAATTCTAGGTCAGCCTGAGCCAGAGTGAGATTCTACTTTAAAAAAAAAAAAACCAACAAAAAAAAAAGAAGCATCTGAGGGAGGGGGAGGTCCTAAAGGATTGGGCATACAAGGTCCTTATGGGAACATTCGTTCCAGCACGTAGGCAATGGGGGGGGGGGGGAGGTGATCTAGGGTCGCGGGGGATGGGCTGTGTGAAGGTGCTAACTGATAAGGAGTTTCCTGGGCAACTGGCCAAGGGCAGAGCCCAAGTTCAAGTGTGCCGGGCTTGGAGAGGGAGTGGCATCCTGCAGGCCTGCAGTCCTTAGCCGTGCCTGGCAGCTCAGGCCTGTCTCCTGAAGGCTCCAGCCGGTGCCTGGCAGCGCCCAACACTTAGGCTTTGTGGGCCAAGTGCCTTAACCACTGGACCACCTCTCTAGCCCCACTTACTCCTTTTTTTCTAATTTAATTTAGTTTTTTTTTTTCCTCCTTCTTATTGTAGCTCCCCAGGCTCATCCAGGAGTCAGTCAGTCTCTCGACAGCACCATCCCTGGACGAACCCGGCACACGTCACACTGTGTTGTAGGCAGCCTTCCCTTCCAGAGCTCTTGGGGCAACCCATTTATCTCTAGCTCCACACTTTAGCTCCTCAGTAAATGATAAATCACACATAAGTAAGGAACAGCCCTCACCACAAGATAATGCTTTTTAACCTTAAGCCAACCCTACTTAGGTCAACTTAAAAGATGTGAGAGGCCTGGGAAGATGCCTCAGCAGCTAAGGCGCCTGCCTGCAAAACCTAATGACCTGAGTTCAATTCCCCAGCACCCACATAAAGCCAGGGGCACGAGGTGGCGCATGTGTCTGGACAAGCCCTGGTACACCCATTCTGTCCTTCCCCTCCTTGCAAATAAACAAATAAAAATTTAAATTAAATTAAATTAAATTTTTAAAAAGATGTGAGAATGCTATAAAATGTCGACAACGACATTGAAAGGAAGGAAACCCACCAGAAAAAGACGACATTAAATGACTACACATAGGTAAACACATGGTGAGAGGTGTAGAATAATTTCAAAAGGTTAAGTCCTGTTTGAATCATGAGACGAGTGAGTTCCTAGGAGTCAGATAACTGGTCCCAATAAATGGTGGTAGGACCAGAATGCAAACTCCATGTCAGGAAGTGAAAGGCCATCGTCACATAATTATGATTATAAAAACTTGTCTCAAATGCTTCTTTTATTGTGCAATAAAATCTTGTAAGTACAGATAAGGATCCTCTCTTTGGAAAGTGGCCCACAGTCGCAGCTGGTGTGTGAGCAGTCCCTGCCCTTGTTCCCCACTTCCTGTGTTGAGACACAGAATCGATCTCTGTGACATAGGTGGAAAAGCCTCACAGCCGGGGGCTTGGTCACCTGTCTGACTAGAATCAAATAGACTGTGCCCAGAATCAACAGAATTTCATAAAATCAAAAGTTAAACATATAAAAACTTTACTTAGCCTTAAAATGATAAGATCTAGTCACAGGTGGGGGAAAATGCTTTGGTTCACTGCGGGCGTCACAGTGAGACCTTGTCTCAAAAATAAGGAAATGGTGAGGGCTGGAGAGATGGCTTAGCGGTTAAGCGCTTGCCTGTGAAGTCTAAGGACCCCGGTTCGAGGCTCGATTCCCCAGGACCCACATTAGCCAGATGCACAAGTGGGCGCATGCGTCTGGAGTTCGTTTGCAGTGGCTGGAGGCCCTGGCGCATCCATTCTCTCTCTCTTTCTCTCTGCCTCTTTCTCTCTCTGTCGCTCTCAAATAAAAATAAGAATAAACAAAAAAATTTTTTTTTTAAATAAGGAAATGGTGATTCAAATGTGTGTGCCCACGTTTGTGTGTGTGCGCAGGCGTTGGCGCACAGGCCAGAGGACAACCTCAGGTGTGATGCTCAGGCGCTGTGCACCTTTTTAGAGCCAGGGTCTCTCACTGGCCCAGAGCTCACCAGTTAGGCTAGACGGGCTGGTCAGTGGGCCCGAGATGTCCTCCTGCCCCCGTACCCCCAGTGCTGAGATTATAAGAACACACCATTGCGCCCAGCTTTCACATGAGTTCGAGGATCAAAACCAGGTCCCCGCAACTGTGGGGCAAGAACTTTACTGAGCCACCTCCCCGACCTCAACATTTTAAATTTTGACAAAGTCTACCTTATCAATTCCTTTCTTTTTTACATCGTGCTTTTGCTGCAGCACCTAAGTTGTGCCTAATTCACGGTTCTTTGCATTTTCTGCTACTTGCTTGTCTAAAATGTCTATGGTTTCTACCTCTACATTGACAGCAATGGCCTCGCTCACGCCTTCTTGTACCTGGCCTGAGGTCTGGCGCGAGGATATTATAGAGCGCGCTGGTTTCCTTTTTCTTTCCGGGACTCTAGAGATATGAATATTTGACATTTTGGTATTGTCTCATGAAACTCTATTCCTATTTCTTAAAATATTTTTCTCGTGTTGCTCCTGGGCATGATCACTCCTGTTGGTCTATGTTTGAGTTCACTTCCTCTTTACCTCAATTCCATGGTGCACGTGTAATCTTCTCATGCTTTTGTTGTAGACTGTGTTTTTTTTAGCTATAAACTTTTATGTTATTCTTTTTTTTTTTTTTTTTTTTTGGTTTATTGAGGTAGGGTCTTGCTCTAGCCCAAACCAACTTGGAATTCACTATGTAGTCTCAGGGTGGCCTCAAACTCACAGCGATCCTCGTACCTCGGCTGCCCCGAGTGCTAAGATTATACCCGGCTCCTATTTTATTCTTATTTGTATCTATTACCTCTCTCCTGCACCCTGCCATCTTTGTAGTCAAGAGATTTTGCCATTACTTATCAAAACATGGTTAGTGTTAGGCAAGGAAGGAATGATGGCTGGGTGGTTCCTTGAGGAACGTGATGACCCACTTCCTTGTGTCTCTGTCCCCTCCTGCCATCCTTGGTGACTCCATTTTGCCCTGACTTCTCTGAAGCAGGGTTGTGCTCCAGCCCAGGCTGACCTGACGCTCTGTCCTTGAACTTGCTGCAATCCTCCTACCTCTGCCTCTTTATGCTGGAATGAAAGGCGAGAGCCACCAGGTCCCTCTAGGTTCTAGATGTGGCAGCTGTAACTGGGAGCGGGGTCGCCTCTGCCCCCTCTTTCCATTGCGTTAGGAACAGAGCTAATACAAAGCTGGCAGACACGCCAGGTGCTCAAATGTTGAAAGCAGTCTATCCCAGCTGGCTGAAGGTGCTTCCGTGGGGGGCAGGGGCAGCGTCTGCACAGCTACCCCATCACCTGACCCTCTCCTGAGATCTCCCTACCCTCCAGATGCCAGCTCGTGATCAAAGTCTGTGAGACAGAGAGGTCTGCAGGAACTGGGGCCTCGCTTGCTGGCATCCAGTCTGCTCGGTGCCCATGCCATAACAATGGGCCAGACTCCGCCTCTGCCTCCGGGAAGCTGTGGTTTTATGAGTGTGCTCTCGCTCTTCTGTGCGCAGAAGAGCTTGCGTTTTAACAGGTGTATGGTGAGCACCTGCTCTAGGGCTCCTGGTTTCCTTGTCACATGGGTGCCCCGGGGCCTCTGGCCACAGCAAACAGGCTTCAGATATATGCGCCACTGTGCGCACCTGGCTTTATGTGGGTCCTTGGGAAATCGAACCTGCACTGGCAGGCTTTGCAAGCAAGTGCCCTCAACCACCGAACCATCTCTTCTCTGGTACCTCCTTTTCTTTCTGCTAATTTTATTTATTTATTGTTTTTTTTTTTTCAAGGTAGGGTCTCGCTCTAGCCCAGGCTGACCTGGAATTCACTATGGAGTCTCAGGGTGGCCTCGAACTCATAGCGATCCTCCTACCTCTGCCTCCAGAGTGCTGGGACTAAAGAAGTGCACCACCATGCCTAGCTCCTGAAATTTATTTTTATTTATTTATTTGTGTGTGTGTGTGTGAGAGAGAGAGAGAGAGAGAAAGAGAAAGAGAGGGAAAGAGGCAGATAGAGAGGGAGGGAGTAGGCATGCAGTTCATATAAAGGAACTCCAGACACATGCACCACCTTGTGCATCTGGCTTACGTGGGTCCTGGGGAATGGAACCTGAGACCTTTGGCTTTGCAGGCAAATGCCTTAAGCTCTAAGCCATCTCTCCAGCCCATACGAAAATTTTTAAGTGAGGAAATAAAACAACTAAGCCAGATATGGTAGCTCGTGCCGGGAATCCAGCACTCTGGGAGGCAGAGGGGGGAGTCGTGGTCACTTCCCAATCACACCCTCGCCACATTCACACAGTGCGCTCACAGCCATGTCACTCATGCTGGCAAACGCGACCTGTCCACGTGTTATACCAAAAGTGTAGCCGTACTTGTCAGATGGGTGGGATTCCACAAAGTACCCAGCGAAGGGACAGTAAATCCGGGGCTGCAGGTCCTTCACCAGCTGGGCTTTGTAGTTGAGAAGCTTCCTGCGCTCTGTCCGAATGAACGTGGCCTTCCAGTCCTCTGAAACGACAGGGCAGGCGTTAGGAGGCCCCTGAGCAGCGCGTCCCGGCATCACCCGCGCGGTGTGACCCCCCCACATGAGGTCTCATAACTGAACGTGGGGATCACAAAATAAGTGGCAACTAGTAAAAGGTTTCTGAGCACACAGCGACCAAAACTTGATTCAAAGTCAAATGCATAACGGGTCTGACGTGTTTGGGGCAGCGAGCTCATCCACGCTCCGCAGCGGGAGCTGACTGCAGCCTTGAGCACGGGCCGGGCCGGGGCCAGCGGTCGCAGCATGCGGCCCGCGCTGCCTCAAACAAACACGTGGGCGCAGCCCAGACGACTGCATGTCACGAACGCGGTGTTTCCTGCGCTTACGGAGACAAAGACAACAGTCTCCTGTCATCGTCATGTTAAGAATCAGATTAGTGCATCTGCGGTTTGGATTGTGGAAGAACAGTACCTTCTCAAAAGCTGATTCTTTAAGGGGGCTGGGGAGATGGCACAGTGGTTAGAGGCGCTTGACGGCACGGCCTGCCAGCCCCGGGTTTGACTTCCAGTCCCCGCGCGAAGCCTCGGGGTGTCTTAGCAGTGTAGAGAGGTTCTGCTGTGCCCACGCTCACTCCCTCTCTCTCTCGTAAATAAACAGAAATATTTTTAGAATGCTATTTGAATTACTGCCTTGAATTTTATTTTTTACCAAAAAAAAAAATCATCCACTGAATTTTAGCTTGGGATTAGGATAGGATTTCTGACAGTTTCCGAAATGTCCCTAAAGGTCCGTCTGCCCTGTGTACTGTGCATTTACACAAAGCAGAATCCTCAGCACAGATCATAAACGCAAACCATTACTCAGTTCTGAAGCATTGCGAGTACTCTGTGTTCCACAGTAGTGTACATTCAGCCCAGGTTTCTTTACTTATGCCAAAGTAAATGAGCACATCCATCGCATTAGTGTACAAAACTCCTCCTTACTAAATGGTAAAATTATATGTGCACCATGTATACTGAAGAATTATTTTTAAATAAATTTGTCCATGAATTTTAATTTTTAACATTTATTTATTCATAAGCAGAGATATTTCTTTCTTAAATACTTTAAATATTTTTTAAATATTTATTTATTTATGAGAGAGAGAATGGGCTTGCCAGGGCCTCCAGCCACTGCAACTCCAGATGGACGCATGACTTTGTGCTCCTGGCTTTACGTGGGTATTGGGGAATCGAACTCAGGTCAACCGCCTTAACTGCTGAGCCATCTGTCCATCCCTCTTGATGAATTTTTATATGCCTATATATCTGGGCTTGCATAGAAATTTTCAAGGGGAAAGGTGCCCCCACTGGAGAAAAGTTTAAGAAGCTGATCTAACACACTAACCCTTGCTCAGGAGACAAACAGACTGCTCAAGGTAGAAATAGAAGAAATCTCTCTGTTGTTCCTGGAGATTTTTGGTTTAACACGTTTTAATTATTTACCAAGAACCTGCCACCAGACTAGCCAAATGTCTTCAGCTCTCTCCTTGTCTTTGCATGTTTATTTTTAAAATATTTTATTTTTATTTATCTGTCTATTAGAGAGGGGGGGGTGGGGAAAGAATGGGTACACCAGGGCCTCTAGCCACTGCAAACAAATTCCAGACACATGTGCCACCTTCTGCATCTGGCTTATGTGAGTATTGCAGAATTGAAACCTGTATCCTTAGGCTTTGGAGGCAAGCACCTTAACCACTAAGCCATCTCTCTGACCTGTCATTGTATTTTTAGGGACCTCAGCTGAATACACAGCAGACATGTGCAATAGTGCCTTGCAGGCAAGCACAATTAAATGCACTGTCACTTGTAACTACTAACACTCACAACCATTGCTTTAGTGTGCTGCAAAAGTGAAAGCCTTTCTTTTGGCCTGGTAATTCACCATGACTAAGGTAGCGCTTGTTACACCCAGGACTAAAGTCCTGCCCCAGATCCTGCCCAGCGCTTTATGACTAGAACCCATAAGTGCCTCATAAAGTCAGTCAGTCAGTCTGTTGACTCTCAGGGATGGAAGCATCCCTCACTTTCTCAGGTGGCTCCACACTGTGGGAGGCAATGAATATGGACATATATGGTGAACCTGGGAGGATGGCACAGAGGATAGTGATACTTGCTTGCAAAGCCTGCTGGCCTGGGTTCAGTTCCCCAGTACCATGTAAAGCCAGATGTTATACATCTGGACTCATATGCAACAGCAAGAGATCTTGGCAGGCCCATATTTTCTCTCTCTCTCTCCCTCTCTCTCCCTCTCTCTCTTCATAAGCAAACAAAAAAAAATTTTTCAGGGAGAAAAGCCGTAGACATAGGAGGCTATCTTTTTAAAAGAAAATATTATATTGGGCTGGAGAGATGGCTTAGCAGTTAAGGCATTTGCCTGCAAAGAACGCAGGTTCGATTCCCCAGGACCCACGTTAGCAGATGCACAAGGGGCTGCATGCGTCTGGAGTTTGTATCAGGGCCTCTTGTCACTGCAAACTCCAGACCCATGCACCGCCATGTGTATCTGACTTATGTGCGTACTGGGGAAATCAAAACTGGGTCCTTAGGCTTCACAGGCAAGTACCTTAACTGCTAAGCCATCTCTCTAACCCCAAGGAGGCTATCTTTATCCTGCAAATTAAGTGCTTTTGGCCACATTGTCACGGATTGCCTACCAAACATAATCGTTTACTAATTGGAATATTAAGTACTTACGAATTTAGCATTCTGGATACCAAAATAAATGAACTGAGCTGAAGAGATTGCTCAGTGGTTAAAGCGCTTGCCTGCAAAGCCAAAGGACCCAGATTTGACTCCCCAGAACCCATCTAGGCCAAATGCGCAAGGTGGTGCATGTGTCTGGAGTTCATTTGCAACAGCTGGAGGCCTTGGCATGCCCACTCTCTTTCTATCTGCTTCTTTCTCTCATAAATAAATAAAAATAAAATATATTTTTAAAAAAAAAAAAGCAAGAGGGGCTGAAGAGATGGCTTAGAGATTAAGGTGTTTGCCTGCCAAGCCAAAGGGTCAAGGTTTGATTCGCCTGAACCCACGTTAGCCAGATGCACAAAGGGGCGCATGGGTCTGGCGTTCTTTGCAGTGGCTGGAGGCCCTGGTGCGTCCTTTCTATTTGTCTCTTTCTCTCTCTCTCTCTCTCAAATAAATAAAACAAGTAAAAAAGAAAAAGAAATGAACTTCCATCAATACACACTTTCCTCATGCCTTTGGACTCCTGCGTGGGACTCCACACCTTAAAGGGCATCGTCTGGCCGGACCACCCCTGTGAGCACCCCACAGGAGGTGCCCATGTTGCACGGACGCACTCCATTCTCACCTCCTTCCAAGAGCACTGGAGCCGGAGTTGCCGTCTCCCACCCCCCTCATCCCTCCTCATGGTCCCGACTGTGAGTCATAGTTCTTCTGTCCTAAGGAGCTTCCTGACCCTGGTTCTCCTTCACACTGTCATCCCATGATGAGCTGGAAATTTATGTTTGTAGTGACTGTGTCATAACTAGCATGTAACTATGTAAGAACTAACTAAAAATTATGTTAATGATTATTATGTGATAACCGATACTGAATATGTAATAACTATGTAATGCCAATATGTTAATCATGGTTGCTAGAGGTAATTTTAATTTATTTTCTATGCGATAACTAAACACCAGCCTGGGTTCCCTCTATGACTATAGCTTCTTGTGAGCAGGACCTGTGCATCAATTATCTTTTTGTTTCTTCTCACCGTATCATCAAGGTAAAGCGCCCCATGGTTAGCATCGATGGACATAAACTATTACCAGTGAATTTTCCTCCGCTGAAAGTCATTGGGAAGCCCGATGCCCCTCCAGCAAAATCACTCATCATTAGGGCGACTTTCCCAGGCAGCCTTCCCCCGTTGGGTCGGGTGCAGTCCACCGTGTTGAGTATCTTATGACCTGCGGAGACACAAAGTGGAGTCGGGGCCTGTGCAGGAACATTCTCGCTGCTGGGATAAAACCCCCGGCCTGAAGCAGCTTATGGGAGGAAAGGGTTTGTGGCCGGCTCACGGGGTCTAGGGGAAGTCTCCCCGTGACAAGCAAGGCAGGGCAGGAGAGACAGCAGAGCATCGTGTCGCCAGGGCGACGGGCGGCAGGCAGGAAGGCGACAGAGTAAGCTCTGAACAGCCAGCTGGGCTGCTCCAGGGTCGCGGTACGCGTCGCTGGCAGGAATCACCTGACCAAGAGCAGTTTGTGGGAGGAAAGCATTTATTTTGCCTAACAGACTTGAGGGGGAAGCTCCATGATGGCAGGGGACAACGGTGGCATGGGCAGAGGGTGGACATCTCCTCCTGACCAACACCAGGTGGACAACAGCAGCAGGAGAGTGTGCCGGACACTAGCCAAGGGGAGCTGGCTGTGACACCCACAAGCCCGCCCCCAATAATACACGGCCCCCACGAGGCTTCAATTCCAAATTGCCATCAGCCGGGCACCTAGTGTCCAGAACACCTAAGTTTATGGGGAGACACCTGAACCCAACCAGCACATCTAGCAAGCCTCGGGCCACTGCCAGGGATGCCCCTCCTCCACCAAGGCTCCACTGCCCCAAGGAACCACCCACTGGGGCACCAAGTACGAGGCTGCATCCCAAGCCCATGAAGCTCTGGGGACATTTCATGTACAAACCTCCCCCAAGCCAATCCATGTTTCCAATACACTCTGCATGATCTCAGTTATTTGATTACAGAAGAAAGGGTTATGTCCAAGGGGACAAAACAAGACGTCAAAATCTAAAGTCATAGATGCCAAATTCTGAATTTTCAAGGGAATGAGTTCGTTCCATCGACTGGGTGGATTCTGGAAGACTTGTGAAGGTCATTAGCCTAATTCCACTGTGGATGACAGAGTGGGTTTTTTTTTTCCTTTTTTCTTTTTTTTTTTTTTTTAACATTTCCTGGCTTGGGCCTGAGGAATTCAGATCAATTTAGATAGTGTTATCTTTTGCAAATTCTATGTAGCATTCACACTCAAGTGATTATTGGAGGGGTAAGGCCATGCTTCATGCTGATGAAACTACCTCATGATGGTTGTTTTTGAAGGGGGCGGGGGCTTTAGGGAGGGTCTCACTCTAGCTCAAGCCAACCTGGAATTCAATCTCTGGGTGGCCCGGAATTCATGACCATCCTCTTACCTCTGCCTCAAGAGTGCTGGGATTGAAGGCATGCACCACCATCACTCCCAGCTGGTGATGGCTTTTTAAAAAATATTGTTCTGAGTTTGGAGGTCTCATGTAGCCCAGGCTAGCTTTGAGCTCACTATATAGTCACAAATGACCTTGAGCCATCAATCCTCTTGTCTAGGATTCCAGGTGTATGCCACTATACCTAGAAATCTGACAATGATCTTAGATGCAGTGAACTCATGGCATTTATTTAATAGGGTTTTAAAGGCGTGACTAGAGGTGAACTATGAAACATTGCTTGCCTCATGCAGAAAGCTTTACCTATAACGACACACACCTGCTTTTTGGTACATTGTCGTCTGGAAAAACTATCTAAGAGGGTGCTCATTGCCCTAAGGTGAGGGCATAGCACCCTATCTTCTCAGAAAGGGAAGCTGGAAGAAAGTGAACTCAGGATGGGATGGCGGGTGTCGCCCATCACCCCGCCCTGCCCAGCAAGCTCGTTGTTGTTCACGTGGGTGAGGAGGAGGGCGGGTACCTTTGTACTCCACAATGATGCAAGTGTCCATCTCGGGGTGAACGCCGTCCATCAGGATCATAAACCGCAGATTTTTGTCTACCTGCAAAGCAGCAACAAGACCAACAGAAGAGAGGTCAGCGTTTGGCTTAATACAATACTTGAAAAGGTTGTCATTCCTGGAAAGACTGTCCAATCAGAACTTACATTTGAAAAAAAAAAGAAAAAAAGAAAGTAAGTTCCCTACTGGAACCAGGTTAATCAGCCTGTTCATCAGATTATAGGACTTGAAAATGTAAAGAAAACCATCCTTTACCCAGGCCAGTTGTGCCTCCATAAAAAAAAAATTAAATGAAGGGCTGGGTGTGGTGGCACACGCCTTTAATCCCAGCACTTGGGAGGCAGAGGCAGGAGGATCGCTGTGAGTTCAGTGCCAGCCTGGGGGGACAGAGTGAATTCCAGGCCAGCTTTGGTTAGAGCCAGACCCTACCTCAAAAAAACCAAAAAGAAAAAAAATAATCTGTACTTTGGGGCTGAAGAAATTGCTCAGCAGTTAAGGTGCTTGCCTGCAAAGCCTAACAACCTGGGTTCGATTCCCCAGTACCCATGTAAAGCCAGATGCACAAAGTGGTGCATGCATCTGGACCTCATTTGTAGGGGCTGGAGGCCCTGGCATGCTCATTCTCTCTTTTCCTATCTTTTTCTCTTCTCTCTACCTCCCTCTGCTTGAAAATAAATAAGCACAATAAAAAATTTTAAGGTCGGGCTGGAGAGATGGCTTAGCAGTTAAGTGCTTGCCTGTGAAGCCTAAGGACCCCGGTTCGAGGCTTGGTTCCCCAGGTCCCACGTTAGCCAGATGCACAAGGGGGCGCACGCGTCTGGAATTTGTTTACAGTGGCTGGAAGCCCTGGCGCGCCCATTTGCTCTCTCTCCCTCAACCTGTCTTTCTTTCTGTGTCTGTCGCTCTCAAATAAATAAATAAATAATGAACAAAAAAATAAAAAATAAAAAATAAAAATGTAAGGTTAAATAAAGGTTGTGTTTTCCAGGTAAGATATCTGGGCAACACTGGTCATACCCCCGCTTAATCTCCGGTTGACTGTGTCATGTAACATTCACCTCAGAAAGCGTGACAGAGGCGGGGGAGCTGACGGCTCAGTGCGCCCAGGTGTTGGCTGGGCAAGTGTGACCCCCACGACTTGGGACTCTCCAGAACCCGTGTAAAAGCCGGACGCAGTAGAAGACACGCGTTTGTAATCCGGCCCCTATGCACTGATAAGAGGGCCGGGGACAGGAAGGCCCTGCGCACAGTGACCCAGAGACCCCGCCTCAGTGGGGGAGGTGAGGACTGGGACCAGGGTTTCCCTCGAATTTCCACACACACTTACACTGCGGCACGCAGGTGCACACACTCACTCACCAACAAACCCGCACTGCGCCCACCCCCACCCCCGCCCCCACGTGTGCACTAATGATGACAGCAGGGGACACGTCACCAGAGAGAAGACATCGCTGACCTGCTGCCAAATCCCAAAGGGCACCACATTGACATTAGTTAACTGGACGCCACTCTGTCCCAGACGCCAAAACACGGGTCTTTCGGTGTCACCCACATAAATGGGAACGTCTGGTCTTTTCTCAGAAAGCTTCTTCAGGGTGGGGTAACTAGGTCGGAAAGGTGGGAAAGTTGAAAGATGGAAAATCAGGATTTTGCCAACGTGTTTGACCACAAAGCGAGAGATTGAAAAGCAGGTTCCCCCCCTCCCCCCACCGAGTGAGCTTCTGCTGCTGAACGTCTGTAGCATCCAGGAGACGTCTCCTCATTGCTAGAACATACCGTGCGTTGGAGCGCACACCAGCCAGGTGTGCGAGCCCCGTGCTCTGAACAAAGTCGCCGAGAGAGCAATCCTCAGCAGTCAGAACCCCGTGTGTGTATGGTGAGGGGTCAAGGTGGCAGGATGCTTTCCTCCCCCAAACAAAGGAATCAAAAACTGCAGGAATCGTCTAACTTGCCTTTACTCTCCCAGTTCAGCAAGTAAATCTGCTATCGCAAAAGCATTTCAGGGGCTGGAGAGATGGCTTAGCGGTTAAGTGCTTGCCTGTGAAGCCTAAGGACCCCGGTTCGAGGCTCGGTTCCCCAGGTCCCACGTTAGCCAGATGCACAAGGGGGCGCACGCGTCTGGAGTTCGTTTGCAGAGGCTGGAAGCCCTGGCGCGCCCATTCTCTCTCTCTCCCTCTATCTGTCTTTCTCTCTGTGTCTGTTGCTCTCAAATAAATAAATTAATTAAAAAAAAAAAAAGCATTTCAGACCTAGGATAGATTACCCAATAAAGTAACGCTGCGAGACACACATGTCCGTGAGCCGTGTGCCTCCTCCTCCCAAGGGCCAGCTCCTGTTAAAGAGGGGAGGGCAGGGAGAGGCCCGCAGCTCAGCGCCTGTTCTCACAGGTGGACGCTGGCTGCTCATGTTGCTTGGCCTCCTATAGACCCAAGTTCCAAGTGACAGAGCCAGACAGTAAAAATTTAATGGAGGAGGGCTGGAGAGATAGCTTAGCAGTTAAGGCGTTTGCCTGCAAAGCCAAAGGACCCAGGTTCGATTCCTCAGGACCCATGTAAGCCAGATGCACAAAGGGGTGCATTCATCAGGAGTTCATTTGCAGTGGTTGGAGGCCCTGGCATGCCCATTCTCTCACTCTCTTTCCCTCTTTCTCTGTCAAATAAATAAATAAAAATAATTTTAAAAATTTAATGGAGGAAAAAAAAATTCAACATCCTCATAATCCCAGCTGAGTATAAAACCAATCAGCCTAGTATTTTTGAGGGCTTACATACATGAAGTTGGCTTTTTTTTTTTTCCTTTGGCTTTTTGAGGTAGGGTCTCACTCTAGCTCAGCTGACCTGAAATTTACTATGTAATCTCAGGGTGGCCTTGAATTCACAGTGATCCTCCTACCTCGGCCTCCCAAGTGCTGGGATTAAAGGCATGCACCACCACGCCCAACCTGGCTTTCATATCTTTTAAAAAATATTTATTTATTTTCAAGCAGAGAGAGAGAATGGACAGGCCAGGGCCTCCAGTGGCTGCAAACAGACTCTAGATACATGGGCTACTTTGTGCATCTGGCTTACGTGGGTTCTGGGGAATCAAACCTGAGTCCTTTGGCTTCACAAGCAAGTGCCTTAACTGCTAAGCCATCCTTCCAGCACTATGGTAGAAAGGATTTTTAATTAATTAATTTAATTAATGGGTATCTTAGAAAGATGAAGAAATTGACTGGACGTGGTGGCGCACGCCTTTAATCCCAGCACTGGGGAGGCAGAGGTAGGAGGATCACTGAGATCAAGGCCAGCCTAGGACTCCAGAGTGAGTTTTAGGTCAGCCTGGGCTAGAGTAAGACCTTACCTCAAAATGTAAAATTTAAAAAAAAGGAATGAAAGAAAGATAAAGAAAATAGTTAGGTATCTAATATTCTCTAAACATGTTCATCTGCCAGATATTTTAACTTTTTTTTGTTGTTGGTTTTTGTGGTAGGGTCTCACTCTGGCCCAGGCTGATCTGGAATTCACTATGTAGTCTCAGGGTGGCCTTGAACTCATGGCGATCCTCCTATCTCTGCCTCCCAAGTGGTGAGATTAAAGGTGTACGCCACCATGCCTGGCTTATTTTTACATATTCTACTTGATATATTTTTTTAAAAAATTATTTTTATTTGTTTGTTAGAGACAGAGAGAGGGAGAGTGTGTGTGTGAGAATGGGTGTGCCAGGGCCTCTAGCCACTGCAAATGAACTCCAGACGCATGCACCACCATGTGCATCTGGCTTACGTGGGACCTGGAGAATCGAACTGAAGTCCTTAGGCTTCACAGGCATGTGCCTTAACTGCTAGGCCATCTCTCCAGGCCCTTCCTTGATATTTTTGTTGTTGCTGTTTATTCTTTTGAGATAGGGTCTCACTCTACAGCCCAGGCTGGCCTTGAACTCACAGAAATTCTCCTGCCTCAGCCCTCCTTCCCTAAGTGTTACAATTACCTGCATGAGCCTGTATACCCAGCTTGTATTTGATTTTTACAAATAGCTCTGATGAGAACATATTCCTAAACACTTAACTAATGCCAAAAGTAAACTGGGACTCAAATTTGGGTTTTCTGATTCCAAACCCAGAGCTGCTCCCATTGGCAGATGTTTTCTGGCTTTGACAAATCTACTCTCTGTTATAAGAATCACACTAGCAGCCAGGTGGGATGGCACACACTTGGAACCTTAGATTTGTGGGGCAGAGGCAGGAAGATCGTGAGTGTGAGACTGGCTTGGGCTATGTAGCAAGACCCTGTCACACCCAAACACACACACATTCTCAGACTAGCACACGGAGTATAAGCTCATGTGAAATGAGCCATGTAGCCATATGAGGAATATGAACAAAATCAACATGTTTGCACTTATCAAACTCTTCTGATATTCACATTCTAATACTGTTAAGAGCTTTCCAAAATAAGTGGGACCTGGTGTGGGGAAGGCAGGAGGTTTTCTCCTCCAAAACAAAAGATTTGGGTTGGAGAGATCACTTAGCAGTTAAGGTGCTTGCCTGTGAAGCCTAAAGGTCCAGCTTTGGCTCCCCAGAACCCACATAAGCCAGACACACAAGGTCACACATGCGCACACGTCTGAAGTTTGAATGCAGTGGCTAGAGGCCCTAGTGAGCCAATTCTCTCTCTCTCTCTCTCTCCCTCCCTCATAAAAACTAAAATTAAATTAAATGAAGAAAAATGAAAGCTTCAAACACTGCAGGATTCATTTAATGTTAGTTCATCAACTAACCCGTGCATCACAAAATTAAGATAAATTACTGGAAAAAGATACTTACTGCTTTGTGATTATTTTAAAGAAAGGTTTATTTTTAAAAATATATTTATCTACTTATTTGCAAGCCAAGAGAGATAGAAGAGAGACAGACAGAGAGAATGGCTACTCCAGAGCTGGGTGCACCAGAACCTTAAACCACTGTGAACGAACTCCAGATGCATGTGCCACTTTATGCATCTGACCTTACGTGGGTCCTGGGAACCTACCTGAGTCATTAGGGTCTGCAGGCAAGCGTCTGAGGTGCAGAACCATCTCTCTGACCCTGTTTTGTGGTTTTCTCACTGCTAACAATTTTTTGTGTGTGGGTGTGTGCTTGTGGTGTGTATGCAGGTTCATACGTGCGTGGAGTTGCGCATGGGGTGTGTACCTGTGGTGTGTGTGCAGGCTCATACGTGCGTGGAGGTGCCCATGTGCACATGTGCTCGCTGTGGCCAGAGGCTGATATTGGGTGTTTTCCTCAGTCATTCTCCTCCTTACTGTTTTGTGACAGGGTCTCTTGCTAAACCTGGATATCACAGATTTTCCTTGACCAGCTAGCCACCAAGTCCCGGGATCCTCCTGTCTCTGCCTCCCCGGGGCTGGGATTATAGGCCTGCGTTACCATGCCCGGCTTTTTACGTGGCTGCTGGAGACCCAAACTCGGGTTCGGATGCTTGTGTGGCCAGCGCTTGACTGATGGTCTTTCCAGCCTCTGATGATCGGCCTCTACTCCACCTATCACAATACTGAATTTGGACTCTAAATTCAAGTTTCTTTCAATAAGCATTATTCACTAAAGCACATTGACCTTTCCCTTGTTTTTTTAAAATTAGTGATGTATGTATTATTTGCACAGAGAAATAGAAAATGAGTGCACAAGGGGCTCCTGCCACTGTAAGTGAACTCCAGACACATGCATCACTTTGTACATCTGGCTTTATGTGGGTACTGGGGACTCAAACCTGGGCAGCAGGCTTTGCATGTAAATACCTTTAACCACTGTGCCATCTCTCCAATATTCCCTCGTTCTTATAATTCAGGGAAACTTCCGATAGCAGGATTGAGGACAATGGTTCTCAGTGGATGTTAGCTGACTAAGAAAGAGTTAAACACTCAAAGTCTCTCAAAGAAATGAAGTCAAAGGAATAAAAGTGACAAGCTCAGCAACATTTTGGTGGTAAACTCTCAGAAACCCATTCTGCAATCCTGCTATTGAAAATGTGTTTGGTGTTCACACTTTGACCACACGAGCCCCAGAAACTAACCCTAAATTGGGCTGTCAGGTCAGTTGTTAAAGAGTGACGTGATTAAAGGGCATTAGCAGTCCTTACCCCACTCCCGTTCTACCCACTTTCACTGTCTCTTGTCGGGACTTGAGACAATTGCATCTTATGATACCATAGAGCCATCATGTCAATTTTGGATAGCCAGCTATACAAAGTTACTAGTATACTTTCTGGTTACAATGCAAGAACACAAGGGGCTGAAAGGTGAGCATGGTGCTTCTGCTTGCTTGTCTGAGATTGAGGTAAGGACTCTGTTAGGAGGTCATGATCAACCAACATGTCTGTTATAGGTAATTTGTTACTAAATCAGTTAATTAAAATTTAATCCACCTCCTTTATAAAATAATAAATCAGACTATATCAGGGCATGGCATGGCCTGCACACCTTCACAGTACTGAGCCCATCAACGTGCTGTCCTGGTTAATGGAAGAAGGCATGAGGCTCCCGATCCCACCTGGAGGACGTATAGGGAGTTAATGTGACTGGAATTGAACCTGGATCCTTAAGCTTTGCAGGCAAGTGCCTTACCCGCTAAGCCATCTCTCCAGACTCCCACACACACACTTAAAAACACACACACACACAAAAAAAACAAACTGTGGGGCTAGAGAGATGACTTAGCAGTTAAGGCATTTGTCTGTGAAGCCTAAGGATCAAGGTTCGATTCCTCAGGACCCACATAAACCAGATGTACAAGGGGGTGCATGTGTCTAGAGTTTGTGGGCGGTGGCTAGAGGCCCTGGCACACCCATTCTCTCCCCCTCCCCTGCCTCTCTCTGTCTCTTTCTCTCTCAAATAAATAAATTAAATTTAGAAAAAGACAATGAAGGACTAAAGCAGAGGAGGGACTAGCTGGGAAGAGAAGGGGCTCCGTGACGGGGACAGGAGATAAGAGAGGGTAATGGGAGGGGATTATGATCAAAACACATCATATACACGTATAAAATTGTCAATAGGGCTGGAGAGATGGCTTAGCAGTTAAGCGCTTGCCTGTGAAGCTCAGGACCCCAATTTGAGGGTCGATTCCCCAGGACCACGTTAGCCAGATGCACAAGGGGGCGCACGCGTCTGGAGTTCGTTTGCAGAGGCTGGAAGCCCTGGCGCGCCTCTCTCTCTCTTTCTGCCTCTTTCTTTGTCTGTCGCTCTCAAATAAATAAATAAAAATAAACAAAAAAATTTTTAAAAATTAAAAGGCCTATTCTTTTTTTTTTTTAAAGGCCTATTCTTAAAAAAAAAAAAAAAAGTCAATAAAAGAAGCATATCCACACCTTACAGTTCCCATATCCTCTAGAGCGGAAAATCCAGGGGCCAGCTAACCAATAAACGACATAATATCTTTAGCCAAGGGTATGTCTGCCTGAGCATGTGGCACATGCAAACTCTGCCATGCAGGATCTCAAAAGGAAGAAGTGATGTTGGCACCGGACACTGTGGGTTTGCTATGTGACTGGGGGAGCTTATGGATTATGTTGATAGGTAGCCTGGAAAGAAAGATAGAAACTTCTGAACAACTTAAAACTGTGGTCTTGCCAGTAAGCACAGGAATGGGGAAGATGACCCTCTCCCTTCTGATAACTACAAAACATAAACCGGATGTGTGCTCTCTCACGTGCAAGTTCTGCACTCCGGCTCCGGCTGGGCGGCCTGGGTTGGGGAAGTGGCGTGAGGTTATTAGAACCATGCTGCTGTGGCTTCACAGCCGAGGAGAATTGAGACAGTAAATTGAGAACAGCACAGTGTTGGTAGCAAGGTGTGGTGACACACGCTTGTCATCCCAGCACTTGGAAAGCTGAGGCAGATTTGCAAGTTCCAGACCAACCTGGGGTACACAGCAAGACCCTGTCTCAAAAAAAAAAGAATAAGAGCCCAGCGTGTGGCCCCACCTTTAATCCCAGCACTCAGGAGGCAGAGGATTGCCATGAGTTCAAGACCACCCTGAGACTTCATAGTGAATTCCAGGGCAACCAGGGCTAGAGCAAAACCCTACCTCAAAAAAAAAAAAAAAAGAAGCAATTGGCAAAGGGTAGGAAACAAACTTTCTCTGTTCCTTGCCTTCCTTTTTTCTTTTTCTTTTTTGAGATTTAATGTATTTTTTAAGCTGTTATTTTATCACTCTTACCCAACACACATCAGAAATAATGTTTTTGTTGTTGTTGCTGTTTTTTAACAGGGTCTCATGTAGTTTAGGCTACCCTGGAACTCGCTACATAGCTAAGGATGACCTTGAACTTCCTGATCCTCCTGCCTCTACCTCCCGGGTGCTGCTGGGAAGTCAGGTGTGCACTGCCACACCCAGTTACAGGTGGTGCTGGGAGCGGAACCTCGGGCTTTGTGCAGTGCCGGGCAGAGGCATTCTTCGGATGAAATGACATGTGCCTTTCTTTTACGCAACTTTACAAGGTACAGGAAGGGTGACGATATTATGATACATGGCTGCCTTGTGTAGCAACGTTGAATTAGATGTCACCCTGGTTCTGTGGCCTGCAAAGCCCAGAGGGTTCAACTGGTCTTTCGTAACAGTTTGCTTGTTTATTCATTTTGAAGCCAGGTCTCGCTGTCGTAGCTCAGGCTGGCCCCGAATTCACGGTCCTCCTGCCTTTGATTCCCTGGGGCTGATGTTACAGGCCTGCACCACCATGCCAGGTGTCATTGGCCCTTTACAAAAGTGACTAGCTGGGCTGGGGAGATGGCTCAGCAGTTAAGGTGCTTGGCTGCACAAACCATTGACCCAGGTTCAATTCCCTAGTCGCCATGTAAAGCCAGATGCACTGTGCATGCATGTGAAGTCCTTTTGTAGTAGCTAGTGTCTCTCTCTCTCTCTGTTTCTCTCTTTGCCTGAAAATAAATGAAATTTTTCAAAAAAATTTTTTATATGAGAGAGTGTGTCTGGCTTATGTGGGTGCTGGTGAGTCGAACCTGGTCCTAAGGCTTCACACACAAGCGCCTTTACCGCTAAGCCATCTCTTCAGTCCAGTGAAAATACTTTTAAAAAATGATATGCTGATTCTGCCATAAGTTTTGAACTAAGGAAGGTGGATTCAGATGACCCTTAGCCTAGGAGTGCAAAGGCCCTGAGGTGGTTCCTGGCCACCCTCCTTCCCAGGATGGCGCCTTCCTCAAGCCTGAGGGTGGGGAAGTGCTTTTAAAATTCAAGGAGTTATGTCAACACGGAGTTTTATTTTTATTACTGGTCTTATCATCATCTTTTTTTTTTTTTAGGTTTTTTTTTGAGGTAGGGTTTCACTCTGGTCCAGGCTGACCTGGAATTCACTATGGAGTCTCAGGGTGGCCTCGAACTCGCGGCAATCCTCCTACCTCTGCCTCCCAGTGCTGACTTATCATCATCTTGAACCGCACTTGTCAGCTAGCTGCGGTGGTGTTTTCACAAGGCCAGTGCTTGGAGGTGGAGGTTGAAGACTCAGGGGTTCAAGTTCACCTTCCATGACATATGGAGCTGCAGGCCAGCCTGGGCCACATCACAGTCTCCTGCCCCCAGCTCAGAATCAAAGCAACACAGGCTCAGGCTCAGCGGGGCTCAGGACTCCTTACCTCAGGTGGTCTGAGTGCATGTGACTGATGTAAATGAGGTCTGCCCGGCACAGCCTCTCCAGCCAGTCACATGGAGGTTCGTGGAGCAGCCACCAGCCCCGAGCAAACGCAGGTCCAATTAGCCAAGGATCAAACACCATCCTCTTGTCTCCCAGCTTGAGGTCCATGCAGGCATGCGTGAGATACGTTATCTGTGCGGGGAGAGTCAAGAGTCCTAAGAAACGTTCCTGGAAAGCAACGATGACACATATCTGCTTTTGAGGTCCACCCGGGCATATGAACGAGAGTCCTGAAAGGACAGGCTGGTGAGCAACACTTAGGTTTGATCTGCTTTGCCGACAAGTCAAGTGGACAACTTCGTTCCTAAGCCGGGCCAGGCAACACCTTTTTTTTAAAAACAAACAAACAAACAAACAACTTATTTATTTATGAGAGAGAGAGAGAGGAAGAACCTGGGAGAGGATGATGGAGGGACCCACAGAGAGAATGGGCATGCCAGGAATTCCATTTACTGCAAACAAATTCCAGATGCCTGCATCACCTTGTGCATCTGGCTTATGTGGGTCCTGGGGAATCGAACCTGGGTCCTCTGGCTTTGCAGGCAAATGCCTTAACCACTAAGCCATCTCTCCAGCCCCAGGCAACATTTTCAGCTCAGGTACAACTTAATGCAGCCTTAAACAAAATGTGACTCCCACCCAGCACAGACTGGTGACCTTGTCAGAATCCAGGGTTCACGGTCGAGCTGTCAGACTGATGGGCTGAGACTGGTTTGACTCTACTTGAGTGACTGGCTAGACGCTTGCGTATGGCCTAGCCTGCAGAACAATGAGGAGTCCGCAGCCCGGACAACGAGGCCGAGCAGTTCGAGGTGAGCTGGCAAACCCTGGGGTGGAGCGTTCTGCATGGCTGTGAAGAGAGAGCCTGGGCATCCCTGGTGACTCGCTGGTTGGCTCTGCCAGGCAGACAGGGCCCACTGATAACACAGCTAATTTGGCTTGTGTGCCCCCTTAGCTCCTAAGGATGCCAAGGGCCTCCAAGAATGGCCCCCAACAGTGATAAACAGACCCAGGTGGGAGAATTCCAAACCCACTCCCCCCGCCTTGCCGCCTTTGGCCTGGCACATCCACAGAAAAAGAATCTGTGTCAGTCATGGTGGCGCCCGCCTTTGATCCCAGCACACGGGACGCAGAGGTAGGAGGATCGCCGTGAGTTCGAGGCCAGCCTGAGACTACATAGTGAATTCCAGGTCAGCCTAGGCTAGAGTGAGACCCTACCTCAAAAAAGAAAATGAAAAGAATACTGTGTATAAACAAAGACACAGAAGCCAAAACTCCAGTGGGGAAAGGGAACCAGCAGGCAGAGTGAGGCCAGGAATCAAATTAGTTTTTATTTATATCACTGAGTGAATTCCCATTTGTCTTCCTAAAACAGCAGCTATCACGGGGCATGGTGGTGCACACCTTTAATCCTAGCGCTCAGAGGCAGAGGTAGGAAGATCGCCTTCAGTTCAGGGTTAGCCTGGGACTACAGAGTGAGTTTCAGATCAGCCTGGGCTAGAGTGAGACCCTACCTCAAGAAAAAAAAGAAAAAAAAGCAAGTGCCACATGCATACAAACTTCTCAGATACACAGAAAGATATATTTTTATTTGTTTTACCCAAACCATTAAACTATTTCCTTTGGAGGGAAGAATCGTAAAGCTAGGAACATGGCGTATGAGAAGATTTATAAAAGCTCCAAGGTCAAAGTGTAGAATTGTACAACTTGTTATTTTATCTACTTTGGGTTCGTGTGCTGGAAGCATGGAGCCCAGTGTGCGGGTTGAGGGGCGGTGGCCTTTCAGAGTCACAGCCTAGTGCGAGGTAATTAAGTCGCCGGCGGCAGCAGTTTCGGAAGAATTCTTGCAGGATCAAACTACTTCTTTCAAGAACGCCTGTTTGTGAGGGAGCCTGGCGCCCCTCCTGACACATCCTTTTGCTTGAGCAACTTGACACTTTCTTTTCTATCCTTTTTAATGTATTTATAAGAGTAAGAGAGAAACAGACAGAGAGAGAGAGACAGAGAAAGAATGGGCATGCCAGGGCCTCTAGCCACTGCAAACACACTCCAGATGCATGTGCCATCTTGTGCATCTGGCTTACGTGGGTTCTGAGGAGTCAAACCTAGGTCCTTAGGTGCCTTCACTGCTAAGCTGTCTTTCCAGCCATCAACACTTCCCTTGAACACTCCTGCTGCCGTGACCCTGTCCACCCTGAACCCTCACCAGAGATAGGCAGGCTTGGGAACTATGCTGCAGCATCAAGACACAGACTAATTCTCCGTCCTCTCTGACAGTGATTGGGTACTAGGAATAATGTGAGAGCTTCCTCTAAGAGTTTTGTGTGATTCTACATTAGAATCCCCACGAAAACTTTGTGTTATTATTATTATTATTTTGGTTTTTCGAGGTAGGGTCTTGCTCTGGCCCAGGCTGACCTGGAATTCACTATGTAGTCTCAGACTGTCCTCAAACTCATGGAGATCCTCTGTGGTGGTTTGATTCAGGTGTCCCCCATAAACTTAGGTGTTCTGAATGCTAGGTTCCCAGCTGATGGATATTTGGGAATTAATGCCTCCTGGAGGGAGTGTATTGTTGGGGGCGGGCTTATGGTCTTTATAGCCAGTTTCCCCATGCCAGTGTTTGGCACACCCTCCTGTTGCTGTGGTCCACCTTCTGTTGGCCAGGGGGTGATGTCCACCCTCTGCTCATGCCATCATTTTCCCCTGCCATCGTGGAGCTTCCCCTCAAGCCTGTAAGCCAAAATAAATCTCTTTTTCCCAGAAGCTGCTCTTGGTTGGGTGATTTCTACCAGCAATGTGAACCGGAGTGCAACATCCTCCTACCTCTGCCTCCCGAGTGCTGGGATTAAAGGAGTGAGACACCACACCCGGCTCATTTTGTATTATTTTGATGTGTATGTGAATATATGCAAACATATGTGGAAGTGACATCGCGGTTTGTTGCAAATACTGTTAGAATTTGAATGCTCCCTCACCTGCACTTCCCCAAAAGCCAAATCGTCAGGAGTCCTGGGCTCTGAGTCCCAAGGGTTAGGAGGGTTCAGCTCTAGAAGTCGAAGTCCATTCTCTTCATCCATTTCAACAACTAGGACCGAAGGGAATCTGGGTTAGTAATGAATAGTGTTACCTGACACCGAAACGCGAACTCCAAGAACAAAGACTGTCAAAAGAGTCAAAGGAAAATCAAATCAAAAGTCTGTACACCTCCACACAAGGTGTTCTGTTTTCTTTGAGACAGGGTCTTGTACTGAAAAGTCTATGCTTACCTACACAAGACCATCATAATAGGAGGAAAAGATCATGATATCAAAATACAAGAGACTGAGAGAGGGAGGGGATATGATGGAGAGTAGAGTTTCAAAGGGGAAAGTGGGGAGAGGGAGGGGGTTGCCATGGGATATTGTTTACAATTATGGGAGTTGTCAATAAAAAATTAATTTTAAAAAGCCTGTGCAAGGCAATCAAGGGCAAAGGTGATGGGTCTTCCAGCCCAGGCTCCAGTGCCAGCTCTGTGGCTCAGGGTCTTGTGAGCCCCGGATGGCCTGGTGCTTGCCTCAAACTTGCTGCAATTCTCCTGTCTCAGCCTCTGCTAATCTGAGTCCTAGATTTACAATATGAAGTATATTATTCACCCATTTAAAAAAGTTAAATAAGGCTGGAAAGATGGCTCAGCGGTTAAGGCACCTGGCCACGAAACCTAAGGACCCAGGCTTGATTCCCCAGAACCCATGTAATCCAGGTGCACATAGTGGCGCAGGCATCTGGAGTTTGCTTGCAGTGGCTAGAGGCCGTGGCACACCTATCCTCTCTCTCAACGCCTCTCTATCAAATAAATAAGTATGTATTTAAAATGGAATAAAGAACGATGCAGGCTGAATGAAACTCAAAAAAACAAATTATAGTAAGTGAAAGAAACCACACACAAAAGGCTACAAGGTAGATCACAGCAAGTCTACGATCGATCCAGAAAAGAAAAGTCCATAAAGACAGAGTGGTTCAGGGGTCGACAGGGGTTGAGGAGAAAAGGGGGGTGAGGAGTGATTTTTTTCTTTTTTTGGATGGCTCAGCTCAATTCCCTAGTGCCTACATAAAACCAAATGCTCAAAGTGGTAAGAGTCTTCTATGCTTTTTTTCTACATTTTGATTTCTAGCTTTCTAACTATGGCCATGTATTATTTTTAGGATGATAACAAAACCAAATGGTCATAGTTGATGACAATTGTCCCTAGGTGGATGGATGCTTCCCCACCCTCCTCTTCCTTGGCATGTGTGGTGTGAAATTCTTTTAGCATTGGTAACACTGCACTGAAAGGAAACTTTTCCAAACATCTGCCCTCGTTCCTCATGGTATTTCTGAAATTGAGCTTGGTTTCAAGAGGAGCCCATCGCTGCCCCACCTCACACTGATCCGGCTGCCACTTCTGGCCTGACCCTTCATCTTGCCCTGGCAGACTTGCCAGCCCTCTGCACCAGTTCCACTATTACCCCATTTTCCAGTTGGCAAAGCTTTCTGCTGGGAGGGAAATCCCTTTTGGCTCTTGTAGCTCTGTCCCCTGAGCCCAGGGCTGCAAGCGACAGGTGTAGATAGCTAGAGACATGCATTTCCACACGCGTCATTATGCTCTGTGTATTGGGTGCCGAAAATTTAGGTGCTAACTTTGAAAAAAGTTTTTTTTTTTTTTTTTTTTTTTTTTTGTAGCAACCCAGTAAGATGGCCCCTAACAATATTCCCATCCACTTTCCATTTCAGGAAATGAAAGGAAAGCAGAAAGAGACCAGGTAGTCTCTCCCCTCCCCAGCACCACGGAGCCCGCATTAGAAGCTGGGCTGCAAGGCCCGTTCTCTTCACCCTTGATCCCTTTGGCATATGCTCTCAGTATAGGTCTTGCCCAATTCATTTAGGGGTTCTCACATGAGCCCTAAGCAGCTACAGGTGACTGAGCTATCTGTGACTGAAGGCTGACAGTCCATTGTCATTTATGCACACGCAAGGTGTTTATGTATGAAAACTCGATTGTCATTTTTATGACAAATCTAACTCAAACAGTAGAGAACAAATATCGGGTTCTTTCACAACACAGTGTGCACACTCCCTGGGCTAAGTCAACAAACCCCAGTGAAATTTCCTGGGGAAAACCACCAGAGTTCCTGACATTCTCCCAGCCACTCTAGCTGAGCCCCTTTGGAAAGGCGGAGGGAAGTCATGAACTTGTACTTAGAGGAACTGGCAACTCTTCCCATAGTATTTCTATCGCCTCGGGTTAAATGGTAAAGGATCACATCTCAGTAAGTGACACCTTTGTTTTTAGAGTACACAGAGAATGCCCGTGTGGGGTACTTTTCTTTTAAAAGCCATCCGGTGTGTGTGTCAGGGTCGGGGGGGGGGGGTGACTGGAGAGATGGTTCAGTGGTTAAGGTGCTTGCCTGCACAGCCCAGTGACCTAGGTTCCATTCCCCAGAACCCACACATGCCAGATGCACACAGTGGTGTATGCATCTGGAGTTCATTTGCAGTGGCTGGAGACCCTAGCATATTCTCTTTCTCTTTTTCTCTTCTCTGCTTGCAAATAAATAGATTTTTTTTTAATTAAAAGACATCTGGGAGAGGCTAGGGAGATGGCCCAGTAGTTAAAGGTGCTTGCTAATAAAGCCTGCTCGCCCAGGTTTGATTCTCGAGGACCTACATAAAGCCAGATGCACAAAGTGGCACATTCATATGGAGTTTGTTTGCAGCAGCAAAAGGCCTTGGTGCACCTCTTCTGTCCCGTCCCCCCCCCCCCCCGCTCAAATAAATAACCAAAATTATCTCTCAAAAGGCATGGAGGAAGCCAGCAGTGGTGACTCAGTCAGGAAGCGGAGGTAGGGCGATACGCCCTTCCTCGACCCCCCTTGACTATGTGCCCGTCTCTCTAACCCTCCAGCGGTCAGCCCCCTTGACGCCCGGTTTGGCTCCACCGCCTGCTCTTTTCTCACTGGAGCATCTGTGTCACTAACACGGCTCCTACGAGGACCAAAGAGCCCTTTGTGTGACAAATCCAGTCGCATCTCCAGTGTCATCTTCCTCAGAGTCTCAGCAGCGCATGGCACAGTGACCCACCGCCTCCCCCAAGACGTGTTTTCTTCCCTTGGCATTTGGGGAGGCTGTTCTCGGCGCCAGCTTCTTCTCAACTACTATGATGAGCTGTGGGTGATGCAGGCACGTGAACAGTGCCCTCCTGCCCTGCCCTCTCCTTGCTGGATCTTTTTGCCCAGTCTACGAGATGCACGAACATGCCTGCCACACCCACACGCTCTAGGGCACAGCTACCACATTTTGTGTCTCTGTAACACCTTGATAGTTGTTATAATACATAATTATATATTTTCATGTATATATAAAGCCATGATTAAAATAAAACACTTGAATATATTATATTCTATATTTATTATATTATATCAGAAAGAGACATTTGGTTTCCAGTTCTATGGTTCCCAGGGCAGAGTGCCAACATCTGCTTGGTACAATATTGGTGGGAACACAGATAAGAGTGGCTGGGGGGGGGGCACATGTGGGAAATACCAAAGCTCCAGGGGTGTGGAGGTTGCTATTAAAAAGTTAAAATTTAAAAGAGTGAGAGAGGGAGAAATCTGCAGTGCATGGTGATGTACAACTTACATAGCAATCGTACAATTTAAACTCAGAATGTATCCAACAGTTCAAGTGAGATTGGAAAGAAGAAAAGGACAAGGAGCTAGAGAGATGGCTCCGCAATTAAAGGGGCTTGCATGCAAAGCCTGGTGGCCTGGGTTCAAGTCCCCAGTACCCATGAAAAGTCAGATGCACAAAGCGGTGCATATGTCTGAAGTGGCAAGAGCCCCTGGCGTGTGCATTCTCTCTCCACCTCCTCTCTCAGTCTCTCCCTTCTAATAAGTAAATAAATAAAATGTATTAAGACAGGGGCAGACTCAGTGGTTTAAAGGCACTTGCTTGCATAGCCTGCTGGACCAGGTTCATTTTCCCAGTACCTAAGAAAAGCCAAATCCACAAAGTAGTGCATGTGTCTGGAATTAGTTTGCAGTAGAAAAAGGCTCTGCCATGCATGCCCATTTTTTCTCTCTCTCTCTCACTGTGCTTGCAGATAAATAGATAGGTATGCTAGATAGATAGATAGATAGATAGATAGATAGATAGATAGATAGATAGATAGATAGGAGATAGATAGATAGGAGATAGAAAGAAACAGGACAGGAAGAAGGTCCCAGTCTCAGCAGGGACACAGTACCTCAATCAATGCTCATCAGAATTTACTCAGCTAGGCTGGAGAAATGGCTTAGTGGTAAAGACACTTGCCTACGAAGCCTAAGGACCCAGGTTCGATTCTCCAGGTCCTATATAAGCCAGATGCACATGGTGGCACATGCATCTGGAGTTCATTTGCAGTGGCTAGAGGCGTGGGTGTGCCCATTCTCACACTCTCTCTTTCTCTCCCCTTCTCTGCCTTAAGTAAATAAATAAATAATAATTTTTTTTTGAAACAGAATTTACCCAGCTCATCTTGACAGAAGCTGTCTGGAGGGTTGATGTACTTCATGGAGCTCACATCCAGCTTCCAGTTGTGTTTTGTGCACTTCACAGACCTGGAGGAGTGAAGAATACTTAGCCGTATAAAGGGATGAAAATAAAAGCTGAGCTTGAATGAAGCAGACCGCATCATGTGACAATGAAACTGAATGAACTCAACATAACATAGCAAGGAAATCTACTAATAGCTAAGACCCAGGTTGCCAAGGAAACATAGATCCATCATCCCTCGATGGCTTTAATTTGAAGCTACCGTTTGTGTTCCGCACGTGCTTGGGACCAGCAGGGGCTGCCCAGCTGTGTTCAGAAGACACAGGCCCCTGGGAAGCCAGGGTCAGCCACTCCCAAGGCTGTGGGAGGCGGAGAGCGGGGATGGCCTGCGGCGAGCAGTCACTGAATGGAGATGAGCAAGCTGACCACAAGCAAAGCGGCTGAGTTCTTCCAGACCTCTCTGCACATAAGCTACATGAAACTGGCACCCTTGGCCAGGCGTGGCGGGGCACCCCTTTAATCCCAGCACTTGGGTGGCTAAGGTCAGAAGAGCACTGTGAGTTCAAGGCCAGCCTGGAGCTACAGAGTGAGTTTCAGGTCTTCCTAAGCTAGAGTGAGATCCTAGCTAAAAAGTAAAAATAAATAATGAATAATAAAAGTGAAAGGGGACAAGAAAGGAATGTCATATAAAAAGGAATGTAGTATAAAAATTTATTTAAGGACTGGAAGAATGGCTTAGCGGTTAAGGTGTTTGCCTGCAAAGTCAAAGGACCCAGATCCGATTCTGCAGGAGCCATGTAAGCCAGATGCACAAGGTTGCACGTGCATGTGGAGTTCGTGTGCAACATTGTGTTGAAGGCCCTGGCATGCCTATTCTCTCTCTCTCTCTCTCTCTCTGTCTGTCTCTCAAATAAATTAAATTAAATTTTAAAAAGAAGTTAAAAATTGTTTAAAGGGGACTGGAAAGTGGCTCAGTGGCTAAAGGCATTTGCTTGTAAAGCCTGCTGGCCTGGGTTTAATTCTGCATGTAAAGCCAATGCAAAAAGTGGCACATGTGTCTGGAGTTTGTTGCAGCAGCAGGAGATTCTGTCCATACCCATTCCTTCTCTCTTTCAGATAAATAAATAAATATTTTTTAAAGTAATTTATGCCTGGTGTGGTGGCACACACCTTTAATCCCAGCCATCCGGAGGCAAAGATGGGAGGATTGGTGTGAGTCTGAGATCAACCTGGGACTATACAGTGAGTTCCAGCTCAGCCTGGGCTGCAGTGAGACCCTGCCTCAAAAGTGGCTTATGGGCTTACTGGTTAAGGTGCTTGCCTGTGAAGCCTTAAGAGCCCAGGTTCAATTCCCCAGTATCTATGTAAGCCAGATGCACAACATGGCACATGCATCTGGAGTTTGTTTTCAGTGGCTGGAGGCCTTGGCGTGCCCATTCTCTCTCTCTCTCTCTTTCTCTCTCTCTGCTTCTTTCTAACAAATATTTTTTTGTTTTATTTTTATTTATTTATTTATTTGAGAGTGACAGACAGAGAGAGAAAGAGGCAGATAGATAGAGAGAATGGGCGTGCCAGGGCTTCCAGCCACTGCAAACGAACTCCAGACACGTGCGCCCCCTTGTGTATCTGGCTAACGTGGGTCCTGGGGAATCGAGCCTTGAACCGGGGTTCTTAGGCTTCACAGGCAAGCGCTTAACCGCTAAGCCATCTCTCCAGCCCCAAGCAAAAATATTTTTTAAAAAATTTATAAATGGGATTTATAACCACTTTAGAACCCTGCACCTTTAATGTTTATCCAGTTTCATATTTCTAAAAGATTTTCTAACAATTTAAGATTTCAGATAACCATTACCATATTACATACAGCATGCTGAGGCATATATGACCATCAGAGAAAAACAAGTGTTTTAAAAAGTATGTTTCATACAGTGCTCACAACACGTGTTGAAAATGTGTTACCCACTGAGTATTCAATGAACTGCCCTGTATTTCTATTTGTTAAAGAAACTATTTCAGAATGAGAATCAAACAGCAGCCATGCTGTTTTCTAGAAAGACATTCTAAAGAAATAAGGCAAGCTCTTTGCCATTTGCTTGAAATGCTTTTTTTTTATGAGAGAGAGAGAGAGAATTGGTGTGCCAGGGCCTCCAGCCACTGTAATTGAACTCCAGACGTGTGTGCCACTTTGTGCATATGTGTGACCTTGCACATGCATCCCCTTGTGTGTCTGGCTTATGTGGAATCCGACAAGTTAAATAAACATGGATCCTTAGGTTTCACAGGCAGGTGCCTCAACTACTAAGCCATCTCTCCAGCATGTGAAATGCTCTTTCCTCCCTCCCTTCCTTCCTTCTGCCCTTCCTCCCTTCCTTCTTTCCTGACTCTTTCTCTCTCACACTTTTTTTTCCCCCATGAGGCAGGGTCTCACTCTTGCTCAGACTGACCCAGAATTCACTCTGTAGCCAGACTAGCCTTGAACTCAACAGCAATCCACCTACCTCTGCCTCCCAAGTGCTGGGACCATAGGCATCGGCCACCACGCCCTGCTATGCACTTCCTCCCTTGTTCTTTCTTTTTTAGAGACAGGGTCTCATGTCATCTGGGCTGTCCTTGAACTCTCTATGTAGGTGAAGATGACCTTGAACTCCTGAGCCTATTACCTCCAGCTATCAAGTGCTGAGATGACAGGTGACCCCCACACCCGGCTCAGTTTTGTTGTTGGCTTATTTTTTTGTTCAGAAGTCAGGATCTTACTTTGTGGCTCAATCTGGCTTTAAACTGACAGCAATGGCAGTCCTCCTGTCTCGCCTCCCAAGTAAGGGTATTCCAGGTGTGACCTACCACACCTGCCTCTAATTTTCTCTCCCCTAGAAAATGAAGTTTGCCAGCGTTCGGGGTACGGGAGTATGACTGGGGGCAGGGTACCAAAACTTCTTCTTTTATTTTGTTTATATTGGATGTGTTTCTGAGGAAATTTAACCCAAAAATATCTCAAGCCAGAAATACCAAATTTAAAAAACGAAAGCAGAAGCAGGAGAGGCAGGAGGATCACCGTGAACTTGAGGCTGCACTGAGACTACAGAGTAAATTCCAGGTCAGCCTGGGCTAGAGTGAGACTCTACCTTAGGGAAAAAAAACAAAACAAAACAAAACAGGATTGGAGAGATGGCTTAACAGTTAAGGTACTTGCCTGCAAAGCCAAGGAACCCAGGTTCAATTCTTCAGGGCCCACATAAGTCAGATGACAAGGTGGCGCATATCTGGAGTTCATTTGCAGTGGATGATGGCCCTGGTGCACCCATTCTTTCTTTCTCTCTCTCCTTTTTTTTTTAAGATTTTATTTTTATTTATTTATTAGAGAAAGAGAGAGAGAGAATGAGCATGTCAGGGCCTCCAGCCACTGCAAAAGAACTCCAGATGCATGTGCCACCATGTGCATCTGGCTTACATGGGGCCTGGAGAATCGAACCTGGGTCCTTAGGCCTCGCAGGCCTGCACCTTAACCGCTAAGCCATCTCTCCAGCCCTCATTCTCTCTCTTAAATAATTAAATAAAAACATTGCCAGGTGTGGTGGCGCACATCTTTAATCCCAGCACTTGGAAGGCAGAGGTAGGAGGATCACCGTGAGTTCAAGGCCACCGTGAGACTCCATAGTGAATTCCAGGTCAATCTGGGCTAGAGTGAGACCCTACCTTGAAAAGCCAATAAATAAATAAATAAAAATATTTCAAAAATTTAACTCAGTTGTGGTGGTGCACACCTTTAATCCCAGCACTTGGGAGGTAGAGATAGAAGGATCATTGAGAGTTCAAGACCAGCCTGGGACTACAGAGTGAGTTCCAGGTCAGCCTGGGCTGGAATGAGACCTTGCCTTGAAAAAAAAATCAGATAAATAACTAAAAGCATTTTTAGTTATTTATTGAGAGAGAGAGAGAGAGAGAGAATGAGCACACAAGGGCCTCTAGCCACTTCAAACTCCAGACGCATGTGCCACCATGTGCATCTGGTGTACATGGGTTCTGGGAAATCGAGCCTAGGTCTTTAATCTTTGCAGGCAAGTGCCTTAACCATTAAGCCATTTCTCCAGTCCAAAGACATCTATTTTAACATATAAATGAATCATACTGATGTTTCTAAGCTTCATTACATCCCAAACTTTTACTGTGCTCTTAGCTGTAAGACAGAAAACATTCCCCACTTGGATTTAGGAAGGAACCGTTTCCTTCATGGCGCCTCCTTTCTCGACAACTCATAGCCAATAACCTTTCAGAAATGAGCCTACCACACTCCAGATGCAGCCATTGAGTCCGCTGGTCCTTGAGGGGAAAGCTGGCACAACCGAGTGTCGTGGGGTGGCGTCCGGTCAGGTGGGGGAGCAAGGGCCTGGGCCCGAAAGGGGAACGCAAGCACCACGCACAGAAGTTGTGAAAACATGTAAAAACGGGAGCGCCTGGGCTGGAGCGATGGCTCAAGTGCTTGCTGGCAAAGAACTGGGTCCGATTCCCCAGGACCCTCCTAATGCCACAGGCACAAAGTGGCACCACATCTAGAGCTTGTTTGTAGCAGCAGGAGGTCCTGGCATACCCATATTCTCTCCCTCTCTCTCTCTCTCTTTCTCTCTCTGTTTGCAAATAAGTAGATATTTATTTTATTTATTTATTTGAGAGAGAGAGAGACGGAGAGAACAGGTATGCCAGGGCCTCTACTCACTGCATAAAAATTCCAGATGCATGCGCCATCATTGTACATCTGACTATTGTGAGTACTGGGGAACAGAACTTAGGTCCTTGGGCCTCACAGGCAAGCTCCTTAACTGCTAAGCCATCTCTCCAGCCCAAATAATTTTTTTAAAGTTTTTAAATTTTTATTTATTTATTAGAGACAGAGAGGGAGAGAAAGAGAAAGAGAGAGACAGAGAAAGAGAGAATGAGCACGCTAGAGCCTCTAGCCAGTGCAAACAAACTCCAGACACATTGTGCATCTGGCTTATGTGGGACCTGGAGAAACAAACCTGGGTCCTTAGGCTTTGCAGGCAAGTGCCTTAACCACTAAGACATCTCTCCAGCTCAATAAAAATATTTTTTAAAAATATGAGAACCAGCTGGGTGTGGTGGCGCATGCCTTTAATCCCAGCACTCGGGAGGCAGAGGTAGGAGGATCACCAAGAGTTCAAGGCCACTCTGAGACAACATAGTGAATTCCAGGTCAGCCTGAGCCAGAGTGAGTACCTCAAAAAAAAAAAAAAAAAAGGAGAACCACAGCTTATAAGATTTGTTGCTTTGGGTTTGTTCAGGGAAGAACTCTGAATGCAGGAAGGTGTGAACAAGTCTCTGGATCCCAGAAGAGCAGTTCCCTCCAGCAGGAGGCTGCGGGGAGCTCATGTACAGCAGCTGAGGGAGTGAGCAAGCCCCCTCCAGCTCAGGTCAGCACACGGAGAGGCAGCAAGCTTCCAGGGCCGGGCTCCCCTGCACGGGGGACACTGAGTTCCACCACCCCCAAGCCGGTGCATGAAAGAGAAAAGGGCTGTGCTGTGGGAAAGCATTTGCTGTGTTTAGATGGGCGAGCTTAGTGCGAAAACTACACACAAACTACACAGGAAATCCAGGGGCTCACAGCAGTAGTAGTAAGAACAGGGTGCATTTCCTGGGTGTTTAACAGACCCACTAGATGAGGTCCCTCTTATGCTATGTGTTTATTTCTTCGTTTGTTTATTTGTTTTTTTTTCTAAGTTGATGGATTTATTTATTTACTTGAAAGAGAGAGAGAGAGAGAGAGAGAGGAAGAGAATGGGCACTCCAGAGCCATCAGCCACTGCAAACGAACTCCAGACTTATGTGCCCCCTTGTGCATCTGGCTTATGTGGGTCCTAGGGAGTCGAACCAGCTTCCTTTGGCTTTGCATGCAAACACCTTAACCACTAAGCCACTTCCCCAGCCTGTTTTTTTTTTTTTTAATTATTTATTTATATGTGAGCAGAGGGAGAGTGTGTATGGGTGCACCAGGGCCTTGCCTATGAACCACATTGTGCATCTGGCTTTATATGGGTACTGAAGATTCAAGCCTGGGCCAGCAGGCTTTGCAAGCAAGTGCCTTTAACCACTGAGCCATCTCCCTAACTCATTTGATTGTTGTTTTGTTGTTGTTGTTTTGTTTTGTTTTGAGACAAACTCTCGCCCTGTAACCCCAGCTGATCTAAAAGCCAGGCTAGCTTCGAACACCTGGCAATCAGACCTGGTTTTATATTTGACATTCTTTTATCCTCTCAGAAACCTGACAAGCTAGATAGGTAATATTTTCATCCTCTAGGTCCCAGAAGGCTGTGGAGTTGCTCAAAGGTATTACATGGCTGGGGAGCGGTGGGGCAGGCTTCTGGGGCAAGGAGGGCAGCAGGAGGCAGGGACGCGCCCGACACTGAGCTTCCTTGCCTCCCTACGTGGTTAGCTGTGTGCGCTGCGCCACGGCTCACTGAGGAGACAAGAGGGGAAATGCAGTCTCCGGAGTGGAATAGGCTGAAGAGACTACCTCGGCCCTGAATGCTGCAGACATGGGCCCAAGACCGGGCAGCGTGAGGCTTCCATGCCCCGGCTGCTCAGGAGCTGGCCAGAAGCAAACAAGCCATCAGCATTTTACCCAGGCTTTCTCCCAGAGTGGCTGTGCCTGCTAAACTATGCCTTGGGAGCGACTCTGGACACATACATAATCAAATATACTCACTCTTTCTCAGACCCAAACTAAACTGGAATCTCATTGATTTTTTTTTTTTTCCCTTTCAACTTGGCAGCTCTAGCTCAAGCTGCAGGTGTAACCCAGCACTGGCATTTAAAAATCTAATAATATGGGGCTGGAGAGGTGGCTTGGCAGTTAAGCGCTTGCTTGTGAAGCCTAAGGACCCTGATTCGAGGCTCGATTCCCCAGGACCCATGTTAGCTAGATGCACGAGGGGGCGCATGAGTCTGGAGTTCGTTTACCGAGGCTGGAGGCTCTGGTGCACCCATTCTCTCTATATATATCTGCCTTTCTCTCTCTGTCTGTTGCTCTCAAATAAATAAATTAAAATAAGCAAATTTTTTTTTTAAAAATCAAGTTTACAAAAATGTAATAATAAGCCGGGTGTGGTGGTACCCACCTTCAGTCCCAACACTCAGGAGGCTGAGATAGGAGGACTGCCATGAGTCTGAGGCCAGCCCGGGGCTACAGAGTGAGTTCCAGGTCAGCCTGAGCTACAGTGAGACCCCTACCTCGAAAACAGCATCAACAACATCTAATAATAATACGCAGGGCTGGGCCATGAAATTACATGTGCAGTGAAGCAAATCTGCATACAGGTGGGAGAACATTCTAGACTTGGGGATTGTTTTCTGCACACTTACATCAGAGAATTCTTAGGCAACTAGACAACGTCTCAGCTCCCTCTGGGTGCCCTAGACCCAAGGCGCTCCCACATGACTTGAAGAGTAAGATTGATGACACAGTGTAAGAGAAAAAAGAGCCCAACACCCAAGGACTCAGCCCACAGAGCTGGACCCAGGCTGAGGAGGGTCTTGAGGGTGGGAGTGAGCACAGCCTTCCCGGGCCCCAGCGTGAGCACACAGCACGCCCAGGAGCTCACGCTGGCGCCACGAGCAGGGCCGCCATCTCTTTAGCATTCTTGAGAGCAAAACGACCCTACCCTGGCATTGCTGCTGCCCACGGAGAGGCACTCTATCTGGGGACAAGGGGCTGGCAAAAGCACCGGTTCTTCTGTGACCCAATCAGAAAATCCACTGTTGGTGACAAGGACAGCTGGGGGCTCTGCCACTTTTATACTGTGAGCTCAGCTCGCCTGCCAGGAAAATTCCACCTGCTTTCCAGTAAGGATTATAAAACTTCCTCTCCACACTCCCAAATTCCCCCTTCTCATGACTCTAATCCCAGCACTCGGGAGGCAGAGGCAGGAGGACCGCCATGAGTTCAAGGCCACCCTGAGACTGCATAGTGAGCTCCAGGTCAGCTTGGGCTAGAGTGAGACCCTACCTTGAAAAAAAAAAAAAGCTCTCTCTCTTACCTTCTCTCTCTCCCTCTCTTTCTTTCCTTCTTCTGCCCTTCACTCTCTTCTCTCTCTCTCTCTCTGATTCTCCAAGCCCTCAAAGAGAAGAAAACTTCTAGAAGGCTGCATCTCTGAACATAATATTAGATAAATAAGTGTCCTACCCATGCAGCCCAAATCCTTATGCACACATAATCGATAGGCTAAGTATTGTCAAGCTATAAATACTTGTCTAAGTTCGCATTCTTAGAGGAAAATAAGCAATGGAAATATATAATTTGGGGGGCAGAAGAAGTCCCAAACAAGCACGAGTAAAACTTAGAAACTTTACTAGAGGAAGTCATGTGTTGATTGGATCATTTGAAATTTCTAGATGAGCACATTTCCTGCCAGATCTGGCACAAGCGTGACCACCAGTGATAAAGCAAAGGGACCGTGGTACCTTCCATGTAAATCCTCCATGTCTTTCACGAACAGGCCTCCTTGGTGCTTGCACACATTCTTGCACGCCTTCCAGTGGCCCTTCTGCTTATACAAGATAAAGTTTTTGCCGGTGGTCTTATTTCGAACAAAATTGGTTCCTTCTTGGAGGTTGGCAACCTCGGCAGGTGACAAACACAGCAGGGTCTCGGTTGTCTGTTTCACGCTACGAAGGGGCAAGAGGAAGGAACATCAACCAGGTTAGGTGTTAAGGGCTCATCATTGCCCAAACCCCCCCTTTGCTCGAAGAGTTGTCAAGCCCTCCCACCGAGAACCCAGGCTTGGTGACTCCCCAGTGGTGCCCTCTTCCCCTCTCCTTAAATGCCCTGTAGGTAATAATCCTGCCTCCTGCCCGGAGAGCTAAGCTCTCGGCCACTTGCCTGTCCATCCCCTGCCAGCTCCCGGAGTCTGAGGGACCACAAGTTGTCTCCACGCCTCGGCCCCTGCTCTTCCTACAATGCCTAGAGAGAGAGTGTTTACCCCACTTCACATTTCCGCTGGTACCGCTTCCTCCCCGCACCACACCTCTTTTAAAAGCCCTGGCCCTATCTTCTGTTCCACCAGCCGCGGCTGGCCAGCCTTCTCCACGAGCCATGCCCGCCTCTCCCTCCAGCACGACAGCTTCCCGGGACACCGCCTGTCACTGCGCAGCCCCTGCCCCAGAGAGCGGGTTGGCAGCACCAGACACTTTGAAAGCACTCTGTCTTCTGGAGTTTTCTCTCCTCACCACTCAGCAGACTGCCTTTCTCATGCCGTGTTTTCACCAGATAGCTATTTAACAAATTAACCCTCTCATGGCACCAATTCTCTCTCTAAAAAAAATAAAAATAAAAATTGCTAGATTTTTCAAAAGACTGTCCAGTGGCAGATGAAGCAGGAGGAGTATGGAATTTATACCAACTCGACCCCTCCTTCTAAAAAGACATCCTAATGTGAGACTCTGACTCGTGATGGACTCTATGGGTTCAGCCAAGTGGGTTCTTGAAATTGATCTTTTGGTGTGTATCCGCATCCAAAGTCTGGGGGTGTACCATTTAATTTTAATCTTTTACTCCAAACTTAAAACAGCCCAAATTATCTCGTGTTGACTTACAGTGAGCTCGAGGGCACATTTCACATTTTCACTTTCATTTTTAGGAGCTCTGAAATTTTCTGCAGTGGGAGGTTAAAAACAATCCGGAATCCACCGCAGGAAGGAGAAGAGCCGATGCAATTTCCAGTTTTAAAACGAAGGACAGCGCAGCTCTGGGAGGAAGCCCTTCCCCCAGACAGAGTCTTGCTGGTCCTTCTGTCCCAACTGCCTGGGGATTCTGTCCACCACAGACTTGAAATTATTCCAGAGACATTCTGAGTCCCATGAATCCTTTGTTAGCTATCAGCTTAAATACCTGATTTAACGGAGCTAGAAGTAAGCAGGTACAACACCTATAACATTTAAACATGCAAGAAGAAAAGATCTTGAGATGTTTTGTTTTACGCAATTCATGAACCCTGCCTGTCAGATTCCCAACTGTGTCAAACACTTACAAAGCAGGAAACACTGGTCTCAGCTGTTTCTAGGTCCGTGTGATGTTCATGCTGCCGCCCAAGGCAAAAAGAAAACAAGGGGTGGGAGATGGCTAAGTGGTTAGATGCTTGCTTGCAAAGCCTGCTGCCCAGGTTTGATTTCCCAGTACCCACTTAAAGCCAGACTCAAAAAGTAGCACATGCATCTGGAGAGAGCTTGTAGTGGCAAAAGATCCTTTCTCAAGTAAATAAATAAAAATAGTTTTTTAAAAAGAAATAGAGGGGCAGGGAGAGATGGCTTAGTGGTTAAGGCATTTGCCTGCAAAGCCAAAGGATCCCGGTTCGATTCTCCAGAACCCACGTAAGCCAGATGCACAAGGGGACACATGCATCTGGAGTTTAATGCAATGGCTGGGTGCCCTGGCATGCTCATTCTCTCTCTCTTTCTCTCTCTCCCTCCTTCCTCCTCTCTCTCTCAAATAAATAAATATTTAAAAAAAAAAAAGAAAAGAAAAATAGGAGGCTGGAGAGATGACTTAGTGGTTAAAGCACTTGCCTACAAAGCCTAAGGACTTGGGTTTGAGTCCCCAGTACCCACACAAAGCCAGATGCACAAGGTGATGCAGGCATTGGAGTTTGTTTGCAATGGCTAGAGGCCCTGGTGCACCCATTCTCTCTTAAATAAATAAATAAATAATTTTAAAAGTATTTTTAAGAACCTTTTTTAATTGGCAACTTCCATAATTATAGACAATAAACCATGATAACCCCAACCACTTTTCCCTTCACAACTTCACTCTCCATCATATCTCCTCCCCCTGTCAATCAGTCCTTTTCTTTTTAATTTTTTTTTTGGTTTATTTTTATTTATTTATTTGAGAGCGACAGACATAGAGAGAAAGACAGATAGAGGGAGAGAGAGAGAATGGGCGCGCCAGGGCTTCCAGCCTCTGCAAACAAACTCCAGACGCGTGCACCCCCTTGTGCATCTGGCTAATGTGGGACCTGGGGAACCGAGCCTCGAACCGGGGTCCTTAGGCTTCTCAGGCAAGTGCTTAACCGCTAAGCCATCTCTCCAGCCCAGACCTTTTCTTTTTAAAATCTCTTTTTAAATTTTCTTTCTTAGCCCAGCACTAGGGAGGCAAAGGTAGGAGGATTGCTGTGAGACTGACTACATAGTGAATTCCAGGTCAGTCTGGACTAGAGTGAAACCCTACCTCAGGGGGGGGGGGGATCAACATAGTTTTCAATTTTCTTTTTTTAAAATTGATTTGAGAGAGAGAGAGAGAGAGAGAAGGGGGGAAGAGGCAAAGATATAGAAAGACTGGGCGCACCGGGGCCTCCAACCACTGCAAATGAACTCCAGAGATATGCGCCGCCTTGTGCATCTGGCTTATGTGGGTCCTGGAGAGTTGAACCTGGGTCCTTTGGCTTCATGGGAAAGCACCTTAACTGCTAAGCCATCTCTCTAGCCTTAAAAAACAAGAAAGTTTTTAAAAAAGGAAAATAGTGTGCTTGATATCCATCCCTTTTTATCCTGTTTAGTAGGATCCCACTTCAGCCCAGGCTGGCCTAGAGCTCCCTCTGTGTTCCTAGCCTGGCCTCAAGCCCAAAGTGATCCTTTTACTTCTGCTTGGTCCTCATTTTGTTTTGTTTCTTGAAACAGGGTCTCACTGACACCGGCGGCTGAGGCTGCCTCTCTCTGTCTCCTGAGTGCGGGATTGCAGGTGTGTACTGCCACGGGCACGAACTTGCCCACCCATGTGTTTTTATGTATATTTTTGGATTTCTAAAAATAAATTTGGGACTTACGGTTAAGATGGCAGCGTAGGTACCATGCCAAAGCAGCCTGGGGAAAAAAGACCAAAAACCTCAGCAAAATACACACTTTTACTAAAGAGTGAGGTGTATAAGAAATTGAAGCAGCAGCAGAGAAGTAGGAGAGATCCAGAGCACCCAGAGCCCGCACAGGCCGGCAAAAGCAGCTCCGGCAGCTCCGCCAATCAAGGCGGTGGCCGCGGCGCAGCAGAAAGCTGCCAGGCTCGGCTCCAGCCGCAGGAATAGCCAGGTGCGGAGCTTCCCCTCACACCGCGCTCTCCGCAACTCGGGAAACGTGAGGGGAGAGCGGCAGCGAGCAACGGAGGGAGGAGCAGACCGCGAGGTAGAACACGTGGAACAGTGAGAGAACCAGAGCAGCTGTGGCTCCCTCCCCGCCCTCACCGCCTGAGCCAAGCTCCGGTGAACAGAGCAGCGGCCCGGGACCCGGCCACGCCAACTTGGGCTGACAGTGGGACCCAAGCAGGAGCAGAGTTCGGCAGCAACATCAGCAGCTCCAGCACCGGTAACAGTGGCCCCAGCAGCAGCAGACCCAGTATGGCAGCAGCGGCAGACCCAGCGGCAGCAGACCCAGGAGTGGCAGCAGCGGCAGATCCCGCAGCAGCAGCTTCAGTGGCAGCAGTGGCAGTGGACCCAGCAGCAGCAGCTTCAGCAGCAGCAGTGGCTCCAGTAGTGGCAGCTACAGCAGCAGCAGCAGAGGCAGCAGCAGCGGTGGACCCAGCAGCAGCAGCTTCAGCAGCAGCATCGACAGACCCAGCAGGGGCAGCTTGAGCAGCAGCAGTTCCAGCAGCAGGGGTGCTGATCTGCAGGGCCACACTTGCCAGGCTTGGTTTGCCCCGCAGGAAAAGCCAGTACCCAGCTCCAGAAATCAGAACAGCAGCCCAACAACCCAGGCAGCAACTTGACTGAGACCAAAATCATCCAAGGTAACTGGGATTGCACCAAGGAAGGGTCTCACTTGGTCACAAGCTGACTTGGATCCCTCAACAGACCAGAAATCTTCACCTCTTTGTTGATAGAGGATCTGGTCATTATAATAACTACTCTTGCATACATACTTGGGGCTGTTTTTGATTGAATGTGTACAGTGTTTAGTTAACTTTTAGAATCTACCTGTATTTTATTCCATTCAGCCTACTTGAATACTCCTATAGCAGGGAAACTCAACCTCTAGGAACACCTTTGTAGATACTCTGAGAGTCTTAAGAGCCACACCTAATACCTTAAGGTCCTACCCTGAAAATATATTACATCAAATCAATTGATACAGCTAAGAATACCCAGATAGCTAGAAAGTCCAAGCATTAAGTTAATCCAAGATGCAAAAATATATACATTATAACACAAGAAACACTAAAAAGCAAGACGATATAAATCCACCTAAAAGTATTAATGCATCAGAAATGACTTCCAGTGAGAGCGAGTTAGAGGAAATGCATGAGAAAGATTTCAAAAGAATGATTGTAAATATGTTCAAAGAGGTCAAAGAACAAATCAAAGGAATCAAAGAGGAAATCAAAGAAGATGCAGGACACCAATTTAATGAAATAAAGAAGGCAATACAAGACATACATAAGGAAATAGAAATAATAAAGAAAAACCAGTCAGAATTATTAGCAATGAAGAACACAGTTAATGAAATAAAAAAAACTCTGTATAAAATCTCACCAGTAGAATGGATGAAGGAGAGGACAGAATATCTAAGCTAGAAGACCAGGTGGCAGATCTAATACAGTCCAACAAAGAGAAAGACATACTTATAGAAAACTATGAGTGGGAATTTCAAGATATTTGGGACACTATGAAAAAATCAAATATAAGAATTCAGGGCATAGTAGAAGAAGAAGAATTCCACTCCAAAGGCATAGTAGGCATCTTCAACAAAATCAAAGAAGAAAATTTCCCCCAAATTGGGAAAGAGGTGCCAATGCAGATACAGGAAGCCTTTAGAACCCCAGCCAGACAAAACCTGGAAAGAACCTCTCCTCGCCATATTATAATCAAACTTCCAAACACACAAACCAAATAAAAAATATTGAAAGCAGTTACAGAGAAAAATCAAGTTACCTACAAAAGCAAGCCCATCAGGATTACAGCAGATTATTCAACACAAACTTTAAAATCCAGAAGGGCTTGGAGTGATATATTCCAAGTTCTGAAATATAACAACTGTCAACCAAGGTTACTTTATCCTGCAAAGCTATCCATTCAAATAGACAGAGAAATAAGGACATTCCGTGACAAAAGAAGGTAAAAGGAGTATTTGAAGACAAAACTAGCTCTACAGAAAATACTTGATAGAATCCTCCATGCTGAAGAAAAGGAAAAGCACACATATAAGGAACCTAGAAAAAAAAAATACTCAAATACTAGTTAACACAAGAGAGCACAGGTAGAACTGGAACCACACACACACACACACAAATGGCAAACATAAATACACACCTTTCAATAATATCTCTTAATATCAACGGCCTCAATCTCCCAATGAAAAGACATAGGTTTGCAGACTGGGTTAAAAAGCAGGATCCTACAATTTGTTGTCTCCAAGAAACTCACTTTTCTACAAAGGATAGGTATTATCTTAGGGAGAAAGGTTGGAAGACGGTATTTCAAGCAAATGGGCCTAGAAAACAAGCAGGGGTCGCTATCCTGATATCTGACAAGGTAGACTTCAACCCAACGTTAGTCAAAAAAGATAAGGAAGGTCACTTTATATTGATTAAGGGCACACTCCAACAGGAGGACATTACAATCCTAAACATATATGCACCTAACATAGGGGCTCCCAAATTCATCAAACACACACTATTAGAACTAAGGTCACAGATAACACCAAACACAGTGGTGGTGGCTGACTTTAACACCTCACTCTCATCAATTGACAGGTCATCCCGGGAAAAAATAAACAGAGAGGCATCTGGACTAAATGAGGTCATAGAAGGAATGGACCTAACAGATATATACAGGACACTTCATCCAAAGGCTGCAGAATATACATTCTTTTCAGCAGCACATGGAACATTCTCTAAAATAGACCATATATTAGGACACAAAGTAAATCTTAACAAATTCAGGAAAATCGAAATAATTCTTTGCATTCTATCTGACCACAATGGAATTAAACTACAAATCAGTAGCAAGAAAGGCTATAGAGCATACACAAAATCATGGAAACTAAATAATACACTACTAAATGATGAATGGGTCAATGAAGAAATCAAGAAGGAAATCAAAAAATTTATAGAGTCAAACGATTATGAGAATACAACATATCAAAATCTCTGGGGCACAATGAAGGCAGTTCTAAGAGGTAAATTTATAGCCTTAAGTGCCTATATTAAGAAATTAGAAAGGTCGCAGGTAAACGACCTAATGCTTCACCTTAAAGCCTTGGAAAAAGAAGAACAAGGCAAACCAAAAATCAGCATACAGGAAGAAATAATAAGGATTAAGGCAGAAATTAATGAAATAGAAACAAACAAACAAACAAAAAAATCCAAAGAATTAATGAAACAAAGAGTTGGTTCTTTGAAAGGATAAACAAGATTGATAAACCCTTAGCAAATCTGACCAAAAGAAAGAGAGGAGACACAAATTAATAAAATAAGAGATGAAAAAGGTAACATCACGACAGATTCCAGAGAAATTCAAAAAATCATAGGGACATACTATAAAAGCATATATTCCACAAAGTATGAAAATCTGAAAGAAATGGATGATTTCCTTGATTTATATGACCTACCTAAGTTAAATCAAAATGAGATTAATCACTTAAATAGACCTATAACAAACATGGAGATCCGAACAGTTATCAATAATCTCCCAACTAAAAACAGCCCAGGCCCAGATGGATTCACTGCTGAATTTTACCAGACCTTTAAGGAAGAGCTAACACCATTGCTTCTTAAGCTTTTCCAGGAAATAAAAAAAAAGAAGGAATTCTACCAAACTCCTTCTATGAGGCCAGCATCATCCAGATACCAAAACCAGGCAAAGATAGAACAAAAAAAGAAAATTACAGACCAATCTCCCTCATGAACATAGATGCAAAAATTCTCAACAAAATATTGGCAAACAGAATACAAGAGTATATCAAAAAGATCATTCACTCTGACCAAGTAGGCTTTATCCCAGAGATGCAGGGATGGTTCAATATATGCAAATCTATAAATGTAATACATCATATCAACGGGTTGAAGGACAAAAATCACATGATCATCTCATTGGACGCAGAGAAAGCATTTGACAAAATCTAACATCCCTTCATGATAAAAGTCCTACAGAGACTGGGAATAGATGGAACATATCTCAATATAATAAAAGCTATTTATGACAAGCCTACAGCCAACATATTACTAAATGGGGAACAACTGGAAGCTTTTCCACTAAAATCAGGAACAAGACATGGGTGTCCACTGTCCCCACTTTTATTTAATATAGTTTTGGAAGTCTTAGCCATAGCAATAAGACAGGAGAGACACTTAAAAAGGATACAAATTGGAAAGGAGGAGATCAAGTTATCATTATTTGCAGGTGACATAATTCTATACATAAAGGACCCTAAAGACTCTACTAGCAAACTGTTAGAGCTGATAAAAACCTACAGCCATGTAGCAGAATACAAAATATATACACAGAAACCAGTAGCCTTCATATATGCTAACAACAAACACACAGAGGATGAAATCAGAGAATCGCTCCCATTCACAATTGCATCAAAAAAAAATAAAGTACCTTGGAATAAACCTAATCAAGGAAGTAAAGAATCTCTACACTGAGAACTTTAAAACACTCAAGCGAGAAATTGCAGAAGACACTAGAAAGTGGAGAAACATCCCTTGTTCCTGGATTGGAAGAATCAATATTGTGAAAATGGCAATCTTACCTAAAGCAATCTACACATTTAATGCAATCCCTATCAAAATTCATAAGGCATTCTTCATGGAAATAGAAAAAACAATCCAAAAATTCATTTTGAATCACAAAAAAATCTTGAATATCTAAAATAATACTGAGCAACAAAAATAAGGCTGGTGGTATTACCATACCTGATTTTAACCTATACTACAGAGCCATGGTAACAAAAACAGCGTGGTACTGGCACAAAAACAGACATGTAGATCAGTGGAACAGAATAGAGGACCCAGCTGTAAGCCTAAGTAGCTATAGCCACCTGATATTCGATAAAAATGCCAAAAATACCCAGTGGAGAAAAGACAGCCTCTTCACAAATGGTGTTGGGAAAACTGGATATATATCTGCAGAAGGATGAAAATAGATTCTTCTCTCTAACCATGCACAAGAATTAAGTCCAAATGGGTTAAAGACCTTAACATCAGACATGAAACTCTGAAACTGCTAGAGGAAAAAGTAGGGGAAACCCTTCAACATATTGGTCTTGGCAAAGACTTTCTGAATACAGCCCCAATTGCTCAGGCAATAAAACCACAGTTTAATCACTGGGACCTCATGAAATTACAAAGATTTTGCACTGCAAAGGACACAGTGAAAAAAGCAAAGAGGCAACCTACAGAATGGGAAAAAATCTTCACCAGTTATATATCTGATAGAGGATTAATATCTAGGATATACAAAGAACTGAAAAAGTTAAATAATAAGGAATCAAACAAGCCAATCAAAAAATAGGCTAAATAGAGCATTCTCAAAGGAAGAAATACGAATGGCATATAATCATCTAAAAAAATGTTCTACGTCACTAGTCATCAGGGAAATGCAGATTAAAACTACATTGAGATTCCATCTCACTCCTGTCAGATTGGCCACCATCATGAAAATAAATGATCATAAATGTTGGCAGGGATGTGGAAAAAGAGGAACCCTTCTACACTGCTGGTGGGAATGCAATCTGGTCCGGCCATTGTGGAAATCAGTGTGGAGGTTCCTAAAACAGCTAAAGATTGATCTACCATATGACCCAGCTACAGCACTCCTAGGCATATATACTAAGGACTCATCTCATTTCCTTAGAAGTACATGCTCAACCATGTTTATTGCTGCTCAATTTATAGTAGCTGGGAAATGGAACCAGCCCAGATGTCCTTCAACTGATGAATGGATAATGAAGATGTGGCACATTTATACAATGGAGTTCTACTCAGTGGTAAAGAAAAATGAAGTTATGAAATTTGCAGAAAAATGGATGGACCTGGAAAGTATTATACTAAGTGAGGTAACCCAGGTCCAGAAAGCCAAGCGCCACATGTTCTCTCTCATATGTGGATCCTAGCTACAGATGACTGGGCTTCTGCGTGAGAAGGAAAATACTTAGTAGCAGAGGCCAGTAAGTTAAAAAGGAGACATAAAGGGAAGAGAAAGGAAGCGAGGAGGGTACTTAATAGGTTGATATTGTATATATGTAAGTACAACGATTGAGATGGGGAGGTAATATGATGGAGAATGGAATTTCAAAGGGGAAAGTGGGGGTGGGGGAGGGAATTACCATGGGATATTTTTTATAATCATGGAAAATGTTAATAAAAATTTTAAAAAAATATATTTTTATTTATTTGCAAGCAGGGAGAGAGAAGAAGAAAAAGGGCAGGGAAGGGAAGGGGACAAATAACAAACAAATATCAAATAACATACTCGGTACATAAGTGCCACATTGTGAGTCTGACTTCACATGGATACTGGGGAACAATGGGTTTGCCATCTCTCTAGCCCTTAACATGCATTTTTTTGAATAATTAATTTAATCCAAGGTATTTTAGAAGATATTTGGGAAATTTTAGAAGATATCGGTAAAATTATTCCCATTAAAATCAGGAAACTAGGGGCTGTGGAGATGACTCAGCAGTTAAAGGTGCTTGCTTACAAACCCGGCAGCCTGAGTTAGATCCTCCAGCAAATGCACAACACGGGCTTCGCTTGTGGTTGCGGGAGGCCCTGGGGCTCACTCACTCACCCTCTCTCCTCTCTCCAAATAAATGGACCAAAGGCTCTAATGTGCCTGTTTTTCAGTGCTTCAGTGTTTTCAGTGTTCTTGAAAGTAACTACGAGGGTACCCCATGGGGACGGGGCTCAGCTGACAGTGTTGGCTAGTGTGCGTGGAGCTCTGGGTTCCAGCCCCAGCATCATGGAAATCAGGCATGGCAGGGCTGCAGGGATGGTTTAGCGGTTAAGGCACTTGCCTGCAAAGGCAAAGGACCCCGGTTCGATTCCCCAGGACCCACGTTAGCCAGATGCACAAGGGGGCACATTCATCTGGAGTTCATTTGCAGTGGCTGGAGGCCCTGGCGTGCCCATTCTCTCTGTTCGTCTGCCTCTTTCTCTCTCTCTTCCCTCTCTCTCTCTCTCTCTGATTCTCTCAAATAAATAAATAAAAACTTAAAAAAATTAAATCAGGCATAGTAATTCCAGCACTTGGGAGGTGTAAACAAGAGGATCAGAAGTTCAAGATCATTCCAAACTATATAGTGAATTTGAGGCCAGCCGGGATTACATGAGAGCCTGTCTATGAATAAATAAAGTCATTAAAGGAATACACAAAAACAATTACACAGGTGAGTGTGTTTTTCCTTTTCCCTCGGGGCTGGTGGCATGACAGTATACTGTCCAAAGGTTTTGGTATTTCACTTGTCAAAGTTCTTGCCTAGTTGTTGTTTTTAAGAATATTGTGTTAGGGGGCTGGAGAGATGACATAATGATTAAGGCACTTGCTTGCAAAGTCTAAGGACCTGGGTTTGATTCCCCAGCACCCATGTAAAGCCAGATGCACAAGGTGGCACATGCATCTGGAGTTCATCTGCAGTGGCTAGAAGCCCTGGTGTGCCCATTCACTTTCTATCTGCCTCTTTCTCTCTCTCAAATAAATAAATAAAATAATTGTATTAGGGCTGGAGAAATGGCCCAACAGTTAAGGCATTTGCCTATAATGTCTAATAACTCAGGTTCAATTCCCCAGTACCCACGTAAAGCCAAATGCACAAAGTGGCACACGCATCTGGAGTTCATTTGCAGTGGCTGGAGGTCCTGACATGCCCATTCTCTATCTGTCTCTCTTTTCTTTGTCTCTCTCTACTTGCAAATAAATAAATAAATAAATAATTTAAAAGACCTCTATGTGGAATATGTAACAATTTCTATAAATCAGTAACTAATCAGGCAATCTAAAATGAAAGTGGGCAACAAAGTTTGAACATGCATTTCACACAAAAAAATACCCAGGGCTGGAGGTGTGGCTTAGCGGTTAAGGCACTTGTCTAGCAAGCCAAAGGACCCAAGTTTAATTCCCCAGGACCCATGCAAGCCAGATGCACAAGGTGGCACATGTGTCTGGAGTTTAGTTGCAGTGGCTGGAGGACTTGACGTGCCCATTATCTCTGTCTCTCTTTCTCCCTGTGTCTCTGTCTCTCTCTCTCAAATAAAAAAATAAAATAAAGTGAACAAATATGCTGTTCTTATATTTAAAAAATATCCAAACTTAAAAGAAAATACCCAAACTGTTAATAAACATTTAAGGAGAGCTCGGCTTCTCTTGTACTTGTAGAATTGAAAATTAAAACCATAACAGGATGCCACCACACCCACTAGAATAACTAAAATTAAAACAACTGAAAACATGAAGCATCAATGTGGGCAAGCAGTGGAAACTCTCATAAGTCACTGTTCAAATGCCTTGTAACTCAGATACATTATAAAACAATGTGACACTGTCTAGAAAAAGTAATAGAAAATAGAGCCAGATGTGGTGGCGCACGCCTTCCATCCCAACACCTAGGAGATAGAGGAAGGAGGATCACCATGAGTTTGAGGCCACCCTGAGACTACATGGTGAATTCCAGGTCAGCCTGGGCTAGAGCAAGACCCTACCTTGAAAAACACAAAAAAAGAAGAAGAAAAAATGAAAGAAAAAGAAAACACAGAGTAAGCACTTCTCTTAATGTTCATACCCATATATTAATGCTGCTCTCACCTTCTCATTAGAGAGCTGAATCTTTTCAGATGGCATGGGAATGACTCAGAAGGCATCATGGTGCTGTGAAGAAGTGACAGAGGGTGCTCAGCACTGCAATATCTCTATCACACCTTCCAAGGGTCAGGGTCCATTGCGGAAGAGGTGGCAGAAAGAATGTAAGAGCCAAAGGAAGGGTAGGACTCCTTACAACGTGCTCCCCGCAGACACAAAATGACCTGGATATCCACGACCTCACAGTGCCTGACACTACCTACACAAGACCATCATAATACTAGGTAAAAGATCATGACATCAAAATAAAAGAGAGACTGACTGAGAAGGGGTGGGGATATGATGGAGAGTGGAGTTTCAAAGGGGAGGGATGGAATTACCATGGGATATTGTTTACAATCACGGAAGTTGTTAATTATAAAAATAAAAACTTTAAACAAAAAAGAAAGAAAACACAGGGCCGGAGAGATGGCTCAGTGGCACAGGTGCTTGCTTGCAAAGCCTGCTGGCCTGGTTTCTATGCCCTGACCCACAGAAGGCCCCGTGCACAAAGCTGTTCTTGTGTGCGAAGTTTGTTTTCCATGGCAGGAGGCCCCAGTGTGCGCTGGAATTGAAGGCATTGCACCACCGTAGCTGGCACATAAAAGGTGAAACAAGGGCTGGGCTTAGCGGTTAAGCGCTTGCCTGTGAAGCCTAAGGACCCCGGTTCGAGGCTCGGTTCCCCAGGTCCCACTTAGCCAGATGCACAAGGGGGCGCACGCGTCTGGAGTTCGTTTGCAGAGGCTGGAAGCCCTGGCGCACCCATTCTCTCTCTCTCCCTCTATCTGTCTTTCTCTCTATGTCTGTCGCTCTCAAATAAATAAATTTAAAAAAAAATTTAAAAAAAAAAGGTGAAACAAACCGATATAGGTTGCTTGTGATGATGGGTATAGCAGTATCCAAGCATAACATGAGATAAAAGAAGAAAACCCACGAGTGAAAATCCATGCAATGTGATTTCATCCAAATGGAGTCCCCCAATAAACAAACTAAGGTACACTGTTTTGGCATTTGAGCAAAAATAGCACAATGCTCCAAAGTATATGATTACGTCATGAGTGGGAAGGTTAGAACCAGAAAGAAATATATTATGCAGGTTGGAGCTAAAGCACGACAGAAAGGTTAAATGTAGATTTTTTTTTAAATTTTTTAAATTCATTTATTCATTTTTGTGTTCCACGGTAGGGTTTCACTCTCGCCCAGGCTGACCTAGAATTCCCTATGTAGTCTGAGGGTGGCCTCAAACTCACAGCGATCATCCTACCTCTTCCTCCCCAGTACTGGGATTAAAGGTGATTTTTCTTTTAAACTTATTTATTGAGAGATAGAGGGAGAGATGATGGGTGCACCTCCGGCCACTACAAATGAACTCCAGATGCACGCACAACCATGTGCATCTGGCCTACATGGGTTCTGGGGGAGTCGAACATAGGTCCTTGGGCTTTTCAGGCAAACCCCTTAACCATTGCAGAAAAGGTGATGGAAAGAATGTAAGAGCCAAAGGAAGGGTAGGACTCCTTACAACTCCTCCAGACACAAAATGGCCTGGATATCCATGACCTCACAGTGCCTGACACTATTTACACAAGACCATCATAATAGGAGGAAAAGATGATGACATCAAAATAAAAGAGAGACTGATTGAGAGGGGGATAGGATATGATTGAGAGTGGAGTTTCAAAGGGGAAAGTGGGGGATGGAGGGAATTACCATGGGTTGTTGTTTACAATCATGAAAGTTGTCAATAAAAAAAATAATTAAGCTGGGCATTGTGGCACACACTTTTCATCCCAGCACTCAGGAGGCAGAGGTAGGAGGATCACTGTGAGTTTGAGGCCACCCTGAGACTACACAGTGAATTCCAGGTCAGCCTAGGCCAGAGTAAGACCCTACCTCAAAAAACCAAAAATAAATAAATTAATAATAATGATGATGATGATAAATTAAAAAATAAAATTAAGAAACTGTCACCAGAGTAAACAGAAAGCCAACAGGATGAGAGCAGATCTTTGCCAGCCATTCTTCTAGCAGTAGGTTGATATCTAGAACATATAAATTACAGCAATAACTAAATACTCTAAAAATAAACCTGCCAGCTGAGCATCATGGTGGCTAGAAGCTCTGGCATGCTCAATCTCATTCTTCCTTTCTCTCTCTTTCTCTCTCCTTGCAAATAAATAAACTATTTTTAAAAAGAAATTGTAGGGCTGGAGAGATGGCTTAGCAGTTTAGGTGCTTGCCTGAAAAGCCACAGGACCCAGGTTTGATTCCCCAGGACCCAAGTAAAGCTGGATACGCAAAGTGGTTCATGCATCTGGAATTTGTCTGCAGTGGCTAGAGGCCCTGGTGCATCCATTCTCCTTCTCGCTTTCTCTTTCTCTCTCAAATAAATAAATAAAATATTTTTAAGAAGAAATACAAATGGCCAATAAACCTCTAAAAAGATGTTCTGCATCCTTATCCATCAGTAAAATGCAAATTAAAATTACTTTGAGATTCCACCTGTCTTTCTCTTTCTCTCTGTCTGTCTCTCTCAAATAAATAATAAAATTTTTAAAAACTTTAAAAAATGGATTTTTTTTAAGTGAGGGTCTGGAGAGATGGCTCAGAGGCTAAGGCACTTGCCTGCAAAACCTGATGATCCAGGGTTAATTCTCCAGTACCCATGTAAAGCCACATGCACAAACTGGTGCATGCATCCGGAGTTTGTTTGCAGTGGCTGGAAGCCCTGGTATACCCATTCTCTCATTCTCTCTCTATCCTGGCAAAAGAATAAATAAATAAATACATAAATAGTTTTTAAAAAAAATTTGTTTATCATTTTTATTTATTTATTTGAGAGTTATAGAGAGAGAAAGCAGAAGAGAGAGAGAGAGAAAGAGTGAGAATGGGCATTCCAGGGTCTCCAGCCACAGAAACAAACTCCAGACATGTTTGCCCCCTTATGCATCTGGCTAACATGGGTCCTGGGGAATGGAGCCTCGAACTGGGGTCCTTAGGCTTCACAGGCAAGCGCTTAACTACTAAGCCATCTCTCCAGCCCAACACATGGATAATTTTTTAAGTGAGGTGGGAAGTTGAGGAACGAATGACAGAAAACGTAGTCCGCTGAAGTCCACACATGCCGTGGCATGTGTGCGTGCACCCACTCTCTCTCACGCTCACACGCAGAGATGCACGTGACACTGACACTGAGTTCTGCGAACATCTGATTCATGTGTGTTGGCTCCCTAATGAGATTATAAGGTTCCTATTAGATTGCAGGTCTGCCTTTCCTCTAATCATATTGTTAGCACTGGATATGTGACTCAGGCCTTCTTAGTTTACCAAACGGCTTGAACCAGCAGCTCAGAAACATCCTGGCAACAAAGCCCCATATAAAAGAGAGAGGGGAGTTTTAGCCATTTCCCACAAGTTGGAAAAAATTATGTTAAGACAAAATAAAAAAAGACTTCAATGTAAAGCGATGTTCCCTTATAACTCTTCCAGGTAGCACTTTGGCCCACAGAGCTTTCTTTTCTTCCCCAGGTCCTGATGTCTTTCAACTTCTTCCTTTCTCCGTTTTCAAAGGGCTTCACGTGTCATTTTATTTAGTTATTTTGTTGTTTTCTGAGGTAGGGTCTCACTCTAGCCCAGGCTGACCTGGAATTCACTATGCAGTCTCAGGGTGACCTCGAACTCTCGGCCATCCTCCGACCTCCGCCTCCGGTGTGCCGGGATCCAAGGCGTGTGCCACCGCGCCCCGCTACTGACTTCTGGGTTTCTAGAGACGATGTCTCGATGCTGGAAGTCCAAACTGGCCTCAAGCTCAAAGTAATTCTCCTGCCCTCAGACACCTCGGTGGCCCCCCCTTCTGATGACGTGACAGGTTTTTAGAGTGACATAGAAGTTCCAGCACCTTCCCAAGTCACCTCCGGCCCCATGGGACCACTTCCCAGACCCTCTCACTAGAGGGTCACCCCGCCTACTCTTGGGTTCTCCACGAAGATAAGCATCCAGCGGTCGCTCCCATGCGCCTGGCCTCCGGCTCCCCGTGATAGGGTTGCGCTGTTCATCGTTGCTGCTGTGAATAGCGCTGGGACGTCCTGTGGCGTGTGGTCATCCGCTTTACAAATACACCGTCTTCTCTGGCTATTACACTACTGTGAGATGTTTGGGGTTGTTCTTTGCTTTTGACTGTTATGATTAAGTGAACCTTAACCATCTTTATATATAATTTAAATTTTTTTTTTCTTTTTGGTTTTTCAAGTCCCTGGTGCGCCCATTCTCTCTGTCTGTCTCTCTATGCTTGCGAATCATTAAATAAAAAAAATATTTTAAGCTGGGCGTGGTGGCGCACGCCTTTAATCCCAGCAATTGGGAGGCAGAGGTAGGAGGATTGCCATGAGTTCAAGGCCACCCTGAGACTACAGAGTTAATTCCAGGTCAGCCTAGACCAGAGTGAGAACCTACCTCAAAAAACCAAAAATATCTATATATATATTTTAAGCCGGGCATGGTGGCTCACGCCTTTAGTCCCAGCACTCGGGAAGCAAAGGTAGGAGGATTGCCATGAGTTCGAGGCCACCCTGACACTACATAGGGAATTCCAGGTCAGCCTGGGCTAGAGTGAGACCCTACCTCAAAAAACCGAAAAACAACAACAAAATAAAACCTCCCAGCAGCACATGAAAAAGGGTTCCTGGTACAATATCATGGGCTTTTTGCACCTGGCATTTTATAGAAACTTTTGGTGTATGAGTAGTTAACTAGAAATTGATCACCTGGGGCTGGAGAGATGGTTTAGTGGTTAACCTGTGAAGCCTAAGGACCCAGGTTCAATTCCCCAGGACCCATGCCAGCCAGATGCGCAAAGTGGCACGTGCATCTGGAGTTCATTTGCAGTGGCTAGAGGCCCTGGCATGCCCAGTCTCTCTCTCTCCACACACACATACACACATACACACATACACACACACACACACACACACACACACACACACACACACACACACACATATGTATCTGCCTCTCTCAAAAATAAACAAATAAAATTAAAAATTAAGAAAACAGAAATTGACCAACTACATACTATGAATGATCTGGGGACAGGTTTGTCAGTCCTGACGTGATCACAAGTATAGCTCAAGCAAGCCAGAATCCAGAGTGACAAAGGATGAAGGGTGAGGAACAGATGCATCGCAAGAGCGGATCCAGATCAGGGGACCCCAGGGCGAGACAGAGAGCTGAGTTTGTTATCTGCTTCCAGCAAGTGGGGGGCAACGTGAGTCTCTGAGAGAGGAGTAATGAATAGCGGGTCCATGTTATTAAGCAAAGATCTCAGGGACCCATATTCTATTATAGACACTTCCTGTTCATAACCTCTTAATAAGTCCTACATTAGCCTCTCTTTATTTTCATTTATTTATTTGTCCGCAGGGAGAGATGGTGGAGGTGGGGAGAACAGGTGTGCCACATAAACAAACCCCAGATGCAGGCACCACCCTGTGCATCTGGCTTCCTGTGGGCACGGGGGATGGAACCTGGGCGGTTAGGCTTTGCAGGAAAGTGCCTTAACCCACTCAGCCACCTCTCCTGCCCCGTAAGCCCCTCTTTTAAATTTTGTTTTGTTTTGTGTTTGTTTTTTGAGGCGAGGGTCTCACTCTAGTCCAGGCTGACCTGGAATTCACTATGGAATCTCAGGCTGGCCTCGAACTCATGGTGATCCTCCTACCTCTGCCTCCCAAGTGCTGGGATTAAAGGTGTGTGGCATTTTTTTTTCAAGGTAGGGTTTCACTCTAGTCCAGGCTGACCTGGAATTCACTATGGAGTCTCAGGCTGGCCTCAAACTCATGGTGATCCTCTTACCTCTGCCTCCCAATTGTTGGGATTACAAGCATGGGCTACTACATGTAGCCAGAGTCTCATGTTTACAAAGGCAGCAGGAAGCCGCCCACATTGGCACATCTGCCATCCCAGCACCCTGGAGGCCGAGGCACGAGAAGTCATGAGCTCCCAGCCAGCCTGAGCTACATAATGAGACTCTGTCACAAACAACCAAAATTTAAAAAAAAAAAAAAAAAGTTATAAAAAAGAAAACAGGAAACCATCAGAACCTACTTAGAAGTAACAGCAATCTTGGTTGGCCAGCGGGCACTTAATGGTGAGACCCTGTGGCTGGAGACACCACCCGCTGAGTTCCAGGACACAGAGGAATCAAGCTGGAGCTCAGCCGGAGCTTCGACCCTGCTGGCTGGTTTCATCAGGGCTGGAAGATCCTAAGTGGGCTGTTGGGTGAGGGGAGGGGAGACTGGTCACCCATACTTTACTCAGCTGGAACCCTGGGTGCTGTAGTGCTGACCTGCCAGGCAAGATGCGCCCACCTGCGCACCAGCAAGGAACGGGAGGAGCACCAGAGAGGGGGTCTGGTGGGTAAAAGTGTTCCGCGCTAGCCACCACAGGTGAGCACACCCAGCAAGCAAAGACGGGCACAGGGGGTCCGTGTGGGCACATGCACCTGTACAACACACACACGCACTAAAAAGAAAGGGCAGTCAGCTGGGTGTGGTAGTGCCTCAGGAGGTGGAGGCAGGAGGTTCAAGAATTCAAAATCAAGCCGGGCGTGGTGGCACACGACTTTAATCCCAGCCCTCGGGAGGCAGAGGTAGGAGGATCGCCGTGAGTTTGAGGCCACCCTGAGACTACATAGTGAATTCCAGGTCAATAAAAAGGAATTCAAAATCAGGGCTGGAGAGATGTATCAGCATTTAAGGCATTTGCCTGCGGAGCCTAAGGACTCAGGTTCAGTTCTCCAGGACCCATGTAAGCCAGATACACAAGGTGATGCGTGTGTCTGGAGTTCGTCTGCAGTGGCCAGAGGCCCTGGCACACCCATTCTCTCTATCTGCCTCTTCCTCTCTCTCCCCCTCTCTCAAATAAATAAATACAATATTAGAAGAAAAAAAAAAAACTTCCCTCAAGTGATGACTGGCCTCTTCTAGCTAGTATTCAGCCAACCATCTCTCCATCTTCCTCTTCCTCTCACTTCCATCTGCCGAGCTTCTTCATTAACCTTCCTCCACCTCCTCCTCCCCTCACCCTGACTTTGTGCCCACGCTGAGGCCACCTCACTCCAACTCCAGTTCTCCGGTGCCCAGAACTGCTGAGCCCAGAGGCTGGCAGTGACCTCCACACTCGGGACCCCAGAGCACTTTACCTCCCTGGACGTCTCTGTAACTGTCTTCCCTGCTTCTCCTCGCGGTGATGTGCTCCTGCCCGGAGGCCTCCAGGCGCCTTCCCTCCTGGTCTCCATGGCTCTGTCCCTTTTGTTTCCGTTCTTTTTCTTAGTCATGACCTCATGCGTTACGTTTCCCAGGCTTCTGGGACTGCAATCATATCTCCAAAGCTCCAAGCCTATGTTTGGCATCCTTGTCTCTAGGAATAAAGAAGACAGGTGCAGAATTTGCTGGAAAAAGTCTAGAGATTCACTCAGAAATCCCAAGGACAGGAACGTCGGCCCATCTGGGCTCAGGCAGGGCTGGATCTCCCGCTCTGTGTCAGGAGTTCTGAGTTCCCACGGAAGGTGGAGGAGACATAGGGAGGAAGAACTGACCTGAACGGGCAGCTGTGGTGGTTTGAATCAAGCGTCCTCCCGTAAACTCATGCTTGATGCCAAGCTATTGACAATTAGGAGGTGGAGCTTGCTGGAGGAGGATGAGCTCAATACTGTTATAGCCAGCACCCCTTGCTAGAACTTTGCTCCCTCTGTTGCTGCTGATTTCCACCCGCAGTGGCCAAGATGTCGTCAGCCTGTGCTCATGCCACGCTTTGCCCTGTCGCCTGTGGAGCTTCCCCTAGAGAATGGAAGCGAAGGAAAAGCTTTCCTCCATCAGCTGCTTTGTCCCAGCAACGCGAAGATGACTGCAACAACAGTGTTGGAAGCTGAGGCCCCAAGAGGTTAAGTCATCTCCTAAATGTACATAGGTAGCTAGTGGCAAATCCAGTCACAGATGCCAGGCCTCTAAGTAAATCCATTTTCATCCTTCTTGAATTTTGATCATGTAAATTCCAATGGGTTGGCTCAATTCCAATGGCCTGGAAAAAGATTTTCTGGAAACCCTTCCTTTCCTTTCATTTCTGATTCCGACTCCCCCACCTAGCATATGCCCCGTAGAAAGTACACAGTGGGTCCTGGTAAACCCAAGACCTCCCCTCACACCCCAGGGTTAACGGGCTTAGGGGTTGTTAACGGAAGTGACAAAACTTTGCGTACTCCTTGAGGGAACATTCTGCAACATTGGTCTGTCCTCTGTGGTTCCTGGACAAGTCAGTGTCCTCTTGCCATATCGAAATGTGTGTGTGTGTGTGATATACATATACACGTGAGTGTGATATATACATATACATGTGTGTGTGTGATATACATGTATGTGTGTGTGATTGATATATACATATATGTGTGTGTGATATATACATATACGTGTGTATGATATACATATACGTGTGTGTGATACATACATATACGTGTCCCAGTGGATTAAAAGCAAGGACTCAAGTTGATATTTGAGTATCAACGGTCAGCATTCATAACAGTGGAAAGGTAGAAACAATCCATTCCTTTTCCTTTAACTTTTATTTATTTTATTTATTTTTGGTCTTCCGAGGTAGGGTCTCACTCTAGCTCAGGCTGACATAGAATTCACTATGTAGTCTCAGGGTGGCCTCGAATTCTCGGTGATCCTTCTACCTCTGCCTCCCAAGTGCTGGGATTAAAGGAGTGCACCACCACACCTGGCAAAGTTTTATTCATTTATTACAGAGAATAGAAAGAATAGGTGCACCTGGGCCACCAGCCTCTGCAGAAGAACTCCAGATACATGCGCCACCTTGTGCATCTGGCTTACATGGATTCTGGGGAGTCACACCTGGGCCCTTAGGCTTTACAGGCAAGCATCTTAACCTCCAAGTCATCTCTCCGACCCCCATTTCTTTTACTTAAAAAATATATTTTTATTAATTTTACTTGGGTAAAAGAGACTAGTGCACCAAAACATCTTACTGCTGCAAATAATTCCAGATGCATGCACCACATTTTGTATCTGGCTTTATGTGGTTACTAGGGAATCAAATCTGGGCCACTGGGCTTTGCAAACAAGAGCCTTTAGCCTCTGAGCCATTTTCCTATCATGAAACAGCCCATTTCCATCAACTGACACATGGATGGACCCCATGTGATACGGACATGAAATGCAAACTTATTTATCCGTAAAGAGGCATGGCGGCACATGCCTTTAATCCCAGGAGGTTGAGGTAAAAGGATTATTGTGTGTTCTAGGCCAGCCTTGGGCTACAGAGTGGGCTCCGGGTCAGTCTGGGCCAGAGTGGGACCCTACCTCAAAAAGCAAAACAAAAACAAGAAATGAAATGATGACATATTTTTCAACGTGGAAGAAATTTGAAAATAGCATGCTGTGTGAAATAAGCCAGACACAAAGTATAAGTTGCATATTTCCCGTGTTTAAAGTACTCAGGGTGATGCTGGGCATGGTGGCGCACACCTTTAATCCCAGGACTTGGGAGTCAGAGGCAGGAGAATCACCGTGACTTCAAGGCCACCCTGAGACTACATGGTGAATTCCACGTCAGCCTAGGCTACAGTGAAACACTACCACAAAGAAAAAAAAAAAAACAAACACAAAAAGAAACAAAACAAATAAACAAAACAGCACAGGCTGACAGCTATGACAATTACCTTCCAAGGTGTGTGGTGGTCCAGGCCTGTAATCCCACTTGGGAGGCAGAGGCAGGAGCCCTGCTACAAGCTTGAGGCCAGCTGGGCTACATAGTGAGTCCTGGGCCATCCTGGACTGGACTACAGTGTGAAATGCTATCTCAAAAAAAAAAATAATAATAATAATAAATAAATAAATAAACAAATAAACAAAAGGAAAACCACACACACACAAAAAAATACCTCATATGTAAATGGTCTAACGATATCAATCCAAAGACAAAATTTGACATAGGTGATTTTAAAAATAATTCAGCCAGGCATGGTGGTGCATGCATTTAATCCCAGCACTAGGGAGGCAGAGGTAAGAGAATTGCTGTGAGTTCAAGGCCAGCCCAGGACTACAAAGTGAGTTCCAAGTCAGCCTGGGCTAAAGTGAGACTTTACTTTGAAAAAAAAGAAAAGAAAGAAAGAAAGAAGAAATGAAGGAAGGAAGGACTCAATATGTGACCTGTAAGAAATTCATTGGCAGACGTGGTGGTGAACACCTTTAATCCCAGCACTTGAGGAGGCAAAGATAGGAGGATCGCTGTGAGTTCAAGACTACCCTTAGAGTATATAGTCAACCTGGGCTACTGCAAGACTCTACCTCCAAAAACCAAAGAAAAGAGTGAAAGAAATTCACTGGGCCTGGGAGATGGCTCAGTGGTTAAAGCTGCTTACTTACAAAGGCTGCTGACCCAGGTTTGATTCCCTAGTACCCATGTAAAGCCAGAAAGCGGTTCATGTGTCTGGTCTGGAGTTCCAAGAGGCCATGGTACACTCATAGTCTCTGTCTCTTTCTCTCTCAGATAAATAAATAATAGTTTTAAAAAATAAATTCATTTCATAGTGGGCTGGAGAGATGGCTTAGCAGTTAAGGCACTTGCCTGCAAAGCCAAAGGAACCAGGTTCGAATCCCCAGGACCCATAAGCCACATGTACAAGGTGGCGCATGTGTCTAGAGTTGATCTGCAGTGGCTGGAGGCCCTGGGCATGCCCATTCTCTCCGTCCTGCCGTCTCTTTCTCTCCCTCCCCCCCCCCCCAGTAGATAAAATTAAATTAAAAGAAATTCATTTAAAGTACAATACAAGATGCTGAACATGAAAAAAATAGAAAAATAAATAACACATACATGTATCAGAAAAGAGCAGCGCCATTGTCTTTCGTTTCTCTTATTCCCCCCCCCCCCCCCCCCCCCCCCCCCGCCTCCCGCAATGAAAGTGCTGAGTCACTCATGATCCAGCATTCATAGATCTAGTCACAGATTTTGGGTGTTTGGAGTTTTTGGTTTGGTTGTTTGTTTTGTTTGTTTGTTTGGCTATTTTTCAAGGCAGAGCCTCACTCTAGCCCAGGCTGACCTTTAATTTACGATGATCTCCCTACCTCTGCCTCCTGAAGTGCTGGGTTAAAGGCCTGTGTGTCCTCTGTTGAGAAACATCCATCAGCTCAATTGTCTGTTTTAACTGGACTACTTGGCTTTGCTGTTGAGCATTTTGAGTTAATCATATATTCAGAATAGCAATCCTTTGTTGGATAAATTATTGGGTAGTATTTTCTCTCTGTAGGTTGCCTCTTGACCAATAAGGTTTTCAGTGTGCTAGAACCCCATTTGTGGATCTCTTTTTTTTTTTTTTTTTTTTTTTTTTTTGGTTTTATGAAGTAGGTTCTCCCTCTGGTCCAGGCTGACCTGGAATTACTATGTTGTCTCAGGGAGGCCTCGAACTCTCAGCAATCCTCACTCGGGAGGCAGAGGTAGGAGGATCTCCGAGAGTTCGAGGCCACCCTGAGACTACATAGTGAATTCCAGGTCAGCCTGAGCCAGAGTGAGACACTACCTCAAAAAACCAAAAAAAAAAAAAAAAAAAAAAAAACGAAGAAGAAGAAAGGAAACTGGGCGTGGTGGCGCACACCTTTCATCCCAGTACTCAGGAGGCAGAGGTAGGAGGGTCACTATGAAGTTGAGGCCAGCCTGGGACTATAGAGTGAGTTCCAAGTCAGCTTGGCCTAGAGTGAGATCCTACCTTAAAAAAATGAAAAAACAAAAAAAGACCAGACTTGGCTGTAGTAATGCCAGTGTAATCACAAAGTATCGATTCTGAGACCAATTTTGATTCACAGATAGAAAAGAGTAACTATGTAAAGCAAAATAATGTCATAATGTTATTTCCTGAGAGGACCAATGTCCACCACACACATTGCCTTATTCATTTCCCTTCTTCCTAAACTGCCAGCGCCCTCCTCCTGGGAGCTAAAGGCTGGAATGCTTTAGGATGACAATAGACAGGCTTGCCATAGTCTCTCCCTCCAACGTCCCACGTCCTCTGTGTCCAAAACTGCACAGCCAGCTGGGCAGAACAAATCCCCAGGATGGCGGCTGGCTGCTCAGGGCGTGAAACCTTCCCAGTGTCCTGGGCAATGGCGCTCACAGCACCCTGAGGTTAAATGGAAATACAGAACTGCCCAGCTGTTTGTGGCAAGGACCACTGGGGGTGGTCAGGAAATTGCAAAATGCTTAAGCAGATCAATTTGTGTGAGTTTTTGTTTCAGTAACCTCAAGAAGCAGCTGTGTGAGGTTCATTCTCTTGTTTCTTCCTCTAAGTTCAAGGTCAAGATGTCAGCTACATGGGATCAGTCGCAGCATCTAGCATTTGAATAAAAATACTGCTGAGGGGCTGGAGGGATGCCTTAGCGGTTAAGGCGATTGCCTGCCAAGCCAAAGGACTCTGGTTTGATTCCCAGGACCCATGTTGGCCAGATGCACAAGGGGGCGCATGTGTCTGGAGTTCGTTGGGAGCAGCTGGAGGCCTTGGTGTGCCCATTCTCTCTCTCTCTCCCCGCCTTTTTCTGTCAAATAAATAAATAAAAATGTTTGAAAAAATACTGCTGGGACTCAGGGCAAATTTGAAGGGCACAATATATCATTAGCCAGACAGCATTACCTTCTCAGCCCTAGGCTTTTGATTAAGTTTTCGGTACCAGGCCTGAATTTCTTCCGGTGGAGCAGGCCTCGAGTCCAGGGAGCAGTTGGTTACCCCCACAACAGTCAAGCCACTATTGCCCGGGTGGGAGCGTCTCGCCTGGCTGCTCAGCTAGTGTGGCTCGCAGGGTCAACTGCTGAATAAGACTCGATGACCTTTCTCCCCCAGCAGCCTGCAGAGCACTCCCCAGCACGACGGTAGCTAGCTGACAGGTAGGAGGCTTCTGACTCAGCTCCAACTTGGTTGTTCAGCGTCCTGCTCACGCGATTGGGCTCCTTTTACTCTTTCATTTTTTTTTAATTTTTTTTGTTCATTTTTTATTTATTTATTTTTTTGAGAGTGACAGACGCAGAGAGAAAGACAGATAGAGGGAGAGAGAGAGAATGGGCGTGCCAGGGCTTCCAGCCTCTGCGAACGAACTCCAGACGCGTGCGCTCCCTTGTGCATCTGGCTAACGTGGGACCTGGGGAACCGAGCCTCGAACCAGGGTCCTTAGGCTTCACAGGCGAGTGCTTAACCGCTACGCCATCTCTCCAGCCCTACTCTTTCATTTTTTTCCCAAGGCAGAGTCTCGCTCTAGCCCAGGCTGACCTGAAACTCACTCCACGGCTCCAGGCCGGCCCTGAACTCGCAATGATCCTCCTACCTCAGCCTTCCAAGTGCTGGGATTAAAGACATGCCCTTCCATGCCTGGCTTGGGCTCCTTTGAAAATTAAACCTTTTATTCACAAATAATTGTAAGTTCACATGTAGTCATAAGAAACAATAAAGAAAGATCTCTTGTGCCCTTTACTTAGTTTTCCCTAATGTTCACATCTTAAAAAATTTTGGGGGCTGGAGAGATGGCTTAGCGGTTAAGCGCTTGCCTGTGAAGCCTAAGGACCCCGGTTCGAGGCTCAGTTCCCCAGGACCCACATTGGCCAGATGCACAAGGGGGCGCACGCGTCTGGAGTTCATTTGCAGTGGCTGGAGGCCCTGGTGCGCCCATCCTCTCTCTCTCTATCTCTCTGCCCCTTTCTCTCTCTGTCTGTTGCTCTCAAATAAATAAATAAAAATGAACAAAAATATTTTTAAAAAATTAAAAAAAAATTGGGAATGGAGAGAAGGCTTTGCAGTTAAGGTCCCAAGCTCCCTTCCCTGGTGCACCCATTCTCTCTCTCTCTCAAATAAACAATAAATAAATAAATGAAATTCAGTGTTAATATTGTGACGCAGTCCTTTTATGCTTTCAGTTTCTGTACGCTCACACGTGCACACACACATTCACAAGACACAGAGTCTAGAAGACAAAAAGATATATAACACACGCCCACAATCTGCATATTAGCACTGGCACAGAACGCCGGCCTCACCACCAACACCCTCTGCGCTTCCCTTTTAGGACCAGCCTGCCCTTCTGCCACTGCTTCCTCTTTCGCTCTCAATGTGGATTGTTATGTAAGGATTTTAAAACATAAATGAGATAGTGTATAATTATGATTTCCTCTATTTGTTTGAATTTTTGTTCGTTTTGCAGCGCCGAGGATTAAACCTACAGCCTCATGCATGCAAGGCAACTGCTCTACCACTGAACTACATCCTTGAGCAAATCACTGAGCTAGATCTCTAGTCCAGAATGAATACTATAATAAGCAATAACATAAATGTAAAAAACATGTAAGGAGAAACAAAACACCATTGCATTTATTTTTTGAGAGAGAAAGACACACACACAGAATGGCCGTACCAGGGTCTCTGGCCATTGCAACTCAACTCCACTTGCATGCACCACTTTGTGCATCTGGCTTTACGTGGGTACTGGGTAATCAAGCCTGGGTCATCAGGCTTTGCGAGCAAGCACCTACAACTGCTGCGCCATCTCCCCCCCAGACCCGACATATTCTACTAAAGCAAAATTCAGTAAAGAATATGATGTGGATCCAGGCATGGTGGCTCACGCCTTTAATCCCAGCACTTGGGAGGCAGAGGTAGGAGGATCATAGTTAGTTTGAGGCCAGCCTGAGATTACAGAGTGAATTCCAGGTCAGCCTCGGCTACAGAGAGACCCTGCCTCAAAAAAAGAATAAAAACAAAAACAAAAGCAAAAAAGAATATGATGCTGTTAACTTTGGCATAACAGGAAAAACACAGACTCCTGCTCATTCAGAAAAGTGCTGTGTCCAGGCTTTGCATCTCTAGGTCAGAAACAGAAAAAATGCTAAACCTATTTCTACCCACTCATTTTCCGTGGATCTTGTGAAGTACTGAGAAAGCATCACAAGGAATGTCTCACCTTCCTCTGTAGCTAGGTGTAGGACTGGCAAGTCTGAAGGCCATAAGAAATAGGAAGAGGGGCTAGAGAGATGGCTTAGCGGCTAAGGGCTTGCCTGTGAAGCCTAAGGACCCTGGTTCGAGGCACATGGGGAGTTCCCCCAAACTCTCATCACTGCTGACTCGGACATGCACACAGGCAGGGCAATGTTGACATGCTGAGAACATCAGAATCAAGGACGTCATAGTCAACCAAAACCTGCTTCATCCTTTACTCACTAAAACGCACCAGCAAGTCCCAGCTTCCTCCTTGCCATTCCGATGCCCTATTCATAAAGTGATCCCAGCAGGGTGTGCTGTGATGAAAAGTAGAATATTTGCACTTGCTATGCAAATTCTAGGAACTGCCCACCTATGGGTCTTTTTCATGTTTTCATTAGCATGGATTAATTCCACTTGGTAGTGGGCTTCATTAGGACATTCTCATATATGCACATACCGTAGTTTGCTCTATTTCACCCCCTGGTACCCTCTCTATATAGTGAGTTCCAGGCTAGTTTAGATTGTGAGTGAGACCTTGTCTCAAAAAAAAAAAAAAAAAAAACAAAAAAGCTAGGACAACGAGGACTGGGGAGATTGTGCGGTGGTTAAAAGCGCTTGTTTGCAAAGCCTGCTGGCCCAGGTTCGATTCCCCAGAACCCACATAAAGCCAGATGCACAAAGTGGTGCATGCATCTGGAATTCATCTGCAGCGGCAAGAGGCCTTGGCATGCCCATACTCTGTCTCTATCTTTTTCTGTCTATTTGTAAATAAATGAATATTAAAAAAAAAAACTTAATGCCACCAAAAAAAGCAGAAGCCACACCCCTGGCTTCTTAGCAGAGCCGTGCAGTGAAGGGTGTCGCCCCGGGGTGGGTCTCCTTCGGCCCGTCTCAGAAGAGCTGGCTCTGCTTGGTCACGGCCAGAGGCGCTGAGGCCCTTGAAGCTGGTCTGTGTTCTGCCTCCCACCAAAGCCACACTGCAGACTGAGGGAAGGGGCAGCGAGGGGAATGCTAACAGCCAGGGGAAATAGAATTTTTCACTCAAGGACACCACCAACTTAACCGGTGATGACTCACAGCCCATGACTTCTCCCCGAAGTGTTTAAAGTTAATGCTTTCTTCAGATCATTTTGTTAATTGAAAACATGTCTCGGGTTTGGTCGCTTTTCCTTCCATGAGTGAGCAGCTTTAGGAATACAACTGGCCTCGCCCTTGGACCCAGACGAGGAGCGAAGCTCCCTTGATTGAGGCTGGATGACACCCAGCGTGCCGTCCTCGCTGTGAGTCCTTCCGCGTGTCTGTCCCTGCCAGTAAATCAGCCATTGACAACAAGTTGTTTTGTTTTGTTTTGTTTTGTGTTTTTTCCAGCTTTTCATGGAATATTGCACAATAGCTGTTCAGTGAGCCGGGTGTGGTGGTGCGTGCTTGTGATCCCCCCATGCTGGGGAAGTAAAGCCAGGGGGACCAGAAGTTCAAGAGCATCCTGGGGTCACACCGCTCTGAGCCCAGGCTGCTCAGCGTATAGGATTCTCCCAGCCACAGCGACTGGCTTAGGGGTGCTCACATCTCCCTGATGACAGCCGTGGGGCCCCTTTGTACCAATGGCAGAGCTCTCCATGGAGGCGAACGAGGATGCAGGTGCCCCCCCTGCTGAATCTCCAGCTGTGTTGTAAGTAACCACAGACTCTGACTAGAGATCAAGACCAACATTCAATGAAGAAAACAACTGAAATGCTTACCGAGAAACAGTGTCAGAGCACAGTGGAACCGTACCTCAGTCCCACTTTAACTCAGCAAAGGGGTTGACGACCGTCCCTGAAAACCAGAGGGAACTAAAGAGTTAATAACTGTCCCTACCACTACAAGACCTTCAAGGCCAGACACCTCCCCTGACTGACTTAGCTCAGATGGCCTTGAAGGACCAGAAGCCCTCTGAGTGTCCTCCCTTAGACAGGCCCAGCTGAAGAAGACTATTCTGAACATGGACACAGACAGCCACGAGTTCCTTATCAGCTGCACCTGGTCCAGTGTGTTTCTCAGGATCCTCCTTATAAGCTTGAACCCCAGCCTGGCCCAGGGCTTCAGCCTCTATCCCACAGGAAGGCCACTGCCCCTCCCAATCAACAGTCTGTCTATCGAGATGAAGCCCGGCACTCTCTTTCCCTTCCCTCTTTTACCTTCCTTACACTTAAAAAGGGTTCTATGAAACAGCCGGGCGTGGTGGCGCACGCCTTTCATCCCAGCACTTGGGAGGCAGAGGTAGGAGGATCGCCGTGAGTCCGAGGCCACCCTGAGACTCCATAGTGAATTCCAGGTCAGCTTGGGATAGAGTGAGACACAACCTCGAACCACTTCCCCCACCATAAAAAATTATTTATTTATATGAGAGAGTGAGAGTATGGGTGTGCCCACTGTCTTCTGCCACTGCCAGCAAATTCCAGACACATGTACCACTTTGTGCATCTGGCTTTTAACTGGGTGCTGGGGAGTTGAACCCAGGTCGTTAGGTTTTGCAAGCAAGTGCCCTTAACCACTGACTCATCCCCTTAGCCCATTCCGTGTATTTTTGCTTCTCACTGAGACAATCATTTCACAGCAAATGAAGCATGGAGATGGCTTGTACGAGTGGGGCTCACCAGTTGAGACCGGATCTCATGTATCCCAGGCTGGCCTCAAACTCACTGAGACAAGCCTATAACTCCTGACCCTCCTGCCTCCACTGCTCAAGGGCTTCGATTATAAGCATGGGCCACCATGGGCTTCTCAAATTTATTGATCTTGTATGTCCCAGAGGCAGCACGGAGAGCAGGACCACCTGAGTTCAGATCCCCAGTGCCGCGCCACCTCCCGTGGAGTCTGCGTGACCTGTTCTCCAGGCCGAGGCGAAAGCTTCAAGGAAGAGCGCCTCCTGGAGGGACGTGCATTCTCCAGGCTTGTAGCGCCTTTTGCTGCTCTCTAATAGCTGTTTTCTTCATTACTACTGTTCTGTTCCTGACACAGGACGGCAGCATGATGTTCTTTCACAATTTAGTAAAAATTAGATATGGAACAAGTTTCCATAAAATTGAGTTACCTGACGGTGTCACGCTTCCTCCAAGGACCCCGCTATTGTTTCAAGCCATAGTCAGAATTCCGAGGACATGAGCCATTACCTTTACGTACAGGAGTGCATAGGAATGGGGATACGCTAGTAAACCATGGTGACAAGCATGTTTCTTGGTAATCTTTAACTTTTATGGACAGACTTTCTAGGTCGAGGCCACCTTGGTTTTTGCTTAAGAAAGCACAAAGAGAAAACAACTGGGATCCAATTATGAGAAGGCAAGCTTTGATACCCTACATTTTTAATGGCATGGCTCAAGGAAGAAAATATATTAGGGTTATGACGTCAGCCTGGTAGAACTTTTGTTAAAAATACTTGATGCTTGAAGCAGGCTGTTCATAGAAATTGTACCGCATGAATAAGCAAAGACTAAGCTTATGCAGCCAGAATTGTATATAACCTGATGCTCTACTTCAGTAAAAGACACTCAGATACATCAACCTTGTGTGTGTGTCTGTCTGTCACTTTGCCGACTCTGTGCCCACCTCCCAAGGCCCTGTTTTCCCTCAGACTGGTGGTCCCGGCTTTGCCAGTCTGTGGCACCCCAGCACCCATGTAAATGCTAGATGGGCTTGGCAGCCCACCTGTAATCCCTGCACTGGGGAGACAGGCAGAAGTACCCCCAGCGCAGGCTGGCTGACTGGTCTAGCTGAATCTGTGAGCTGTGGGTTCACGAGACAGACTGTGCCTCTGTAAACAAGTTGGAGAACAATTGAGGAAGACATCCACAGTCAACCTCTGGCCTCCATGTGGATGTACACACGTGTGCACATGCACGCACATACAAGTGCTCCCACACACATATGAACTCACATGTATACACACATGAATAATGCACATGCAAAACCAAACAGAAAGAAAGGAAAGAAGAAGGAAGGTATTATTCAAAGCTCCCCATGTTTTCCCCAAACGTTTCTCATCCCGAATCTCTCTTGCCAGCTATTCCCAATCTGAGAGCTCTTTTTTTTTCAACATCCTGGTCTGATTTTGTTTCGGATTAGTAGAAGTTTATGGCTAAAACCAACTCAAAAAAAGGGGGGGGGGCGGTTCTGGTTCAGTCCTTGGAGCTGGTGTCCTGGGCTGGGCGGGACTGGCCGGGTATGTGACTGAGCCAGTGGGGCGGGGCCGCAGTTATGAGGACCAGGGCGCAGGGTGGCGGAGGACCCCGGCACGTGGCTGTTGCAGTCCCGCTGAGTACTCCAGGAAGGACAGTCTCCTCGGCAGTGTTTGAAGGAAGGGAACTGCAGAGCTTTGCAGTATTCATTTTTTGAATGTGAAAGATCAATGTTGGATGCCAGATCAAGATTCAGAGGAAGAAAAGGATATTGATATCATTATATTAAAAGCAAGATGAAAAGCCATGCAGGGCTTTTCCTGGTCACTAACAGAAAAGCCAAAATAGGAAATGTGATGTTGCTGCATGTTTGGTGGGACTGGTTTTTCTTTCCATAGAACACTGAAGAAAATGGATAAAAAGTTTTGTTGCAATTTTTTAGAAGACAAACTTAATTGAAAATCTATGGGCTGATAGCTATATATCTGATAGAGGATTAATATCTAGGATATACAAAGAACTTAAAAAGTTGACTAATAAGGAATCAAACAAGCCAATCAAAAAATGGGCTATGGAGCTAAATAGAGAGTTCTCAAAGGAAGAAATATGAATGGCATATAAGCATCTAAAAAAATGTTCTAAGTCACTAGTCATCAGGGAAATGCAGATTAAAACTACATTGAGATTCCATCTCACTCCTGTCAAATTGGCTACCATTATGAAAACAAATGATCATAAATGTTGGCGGGGATGTGGAAAAGGAGGAACCCTTCTACACTGCTGGTGGGAATGCAATCTGGTCCAGCCATTGTGGAAATCATGATCTACCATATGACCCAGCTATAGCACTCCTAGGCATATATCCTAAGGACTCATCTCATTTCCTTATAAGTACGTGCTCAACCATGTTTATTGCTGCTCAATTTATAGTAGCTGGGAAATGGAACCAGCCCAGATGTCCCTCAACAGATGAGTGGATAATGAAGATATGGCACATTTATACAATGGAGATCTACTCAGAGGTAAAGAAAAATGAAGTTATGAAATTTGCAGAAAAATGGAGGGATCTGGAAAGTATTATACTAAGTGAGGTAACCCAGGCCCAGAAAGCCAAGTGCCACATGTTCTCCCTCATATGTGGATCCTAGCTACAGATGATTGGGCTTCTGCATGAGAAGGAAAAACCTCAGTAGCAGAGGCCAGTAAGTTGAAAAGGAGATATAAAAGGAAGAGAAAGGAAGCGAGGAGGGTACTTAATAGGTTGGTATTGTATATATGTAAGTACAATGTTTGAGATGGGGAGGGAATATGATGGAGAATGGAATTTCAAAGGGAAAAGTTGGGGGGGAGGGTATTACCATGGGATATTTTTTATAGTCATGGAAAGTGTTAATAAAAATTGAGAAAAAAAAAAAGAAAATATATGGACTGAGAACTTAATATGTTTTGAAAATTGTTCAAAAGCACAAAGAAGGGCTGGAGAGATAGCTTAGAGGTTAAGCTGCTTGCCTCTGAAGCTTGAGGACATGGGTTTGATTCCCCAGTACCTACATAAGCCAGCTGCAAAGGCGGCACATGCATCAGGAGTTCATTTGCAGTGGCTGGAGGCCCTGGCGCGCCCATTCTCTATCTGCCTCTCTGTCGCTCTGTCTCTCTGTCTCTTCCTCTTTCTTTCACAAATCAATAAATAAAAAGCACAAAGAATGGAAAGATGGTTATGTTCAACCCTGACTTTCAGTCACAGTCTGTACTCGAAGGCCATGAACGGGGCCTGACTGACAGGACACGGGGCTATTGTCAGGGCTCTTCCGTGTCCCGGTGGTTTTCTGTTTGTTGCTTTCATTTCTAGGCTGGGTCGCTATTCATGTCCAAAGAGTAGAACGTGAACTCCCCTTTCCAGCATCCACAATGCAGTCCTCCTAAAGGACTCTGTTGTTCCCTGGATCACCTGCTCTTGCATCAGACCCTTGTGATCTTGGCCAAGTTGGGGTCTTATGTGACAACTCCCATCGGAATCACATTGGATTCAATGAATTGGATTTGGAATAAGCACCAGACCAACAGATGTTCACTCTGAACATCAAATATGCAAGTGAAAGCAGTTTAGAATCACAGTAATTTTATTTTGATCACAACCCAGTTGAGAGTCAAGTAGGAATCCAAGTTTCCAACTGGATGTTTGCAGTGAAGAACAATGAAGAACCATTGTTTTATTTTTTCCATGCTTTCTTTGGAACTAAATCAAAGAATTGTGAAGTTCACTTGTTATTGTAAATGTCACTTCAAATGGTGAGAATTCCCCAGGGTGTCAGTGGGGCCTGGGGTGCACATTGTTCCACTGGGAGGGGAAGTTGATGACTAGTCAGCACTGTTGCATACTGACGTAAGTGCTAGAATGTGCTTCGTGTGTGATGTTTAGGATCAAACCCAGGGCCATGTGCATATTAGGCAAGTCAAATGTTCTCCCACTGAACCACACCTTCCTTAAGAGCTAAAACTTGTACTAAAAGCAATTTTGACAAAAAAAAAAAAAAGCCTGCCTTGGGGGCTGGAGAGATGGCTTAGCACTTAAGGTGCTTGCCTGTGAAGGCTAAGGACCCAGGTTCAATTCTCCAGTACCCATGTAAGCCAGATGCACAAGGTGGTGCATGTGTCTGGAGTATTTTTGCAGTGGCTAGATGCTCTGGCACACCCATATTCTCCCTTTCTCTCTCTGTGTGTGTGTGTCTATCTATGTATATTTCTCTCTCTCAAATAAATAAATAAAACATTACAATGAAAGCACTTTCTAACAACCCTGATTGCCCAGGCTTGATTCTCCAGTATGTAAAGCTGGATGCACAAAGTGGGACACATGTGTCTCGAGTTCATTTACAATGCCAAGAGGTCTCGATGCATCCATACTCACTCTCTCTACTTGTCTATTTCTTTCTGTCTCAAATAAATTTTAAAAAATATTTTTTAAATGCTATGAAGTTGGGCATGGTGGCACACGCTGTTAATCTCAGCATTCCGGAGGCTGAGTTAGGAGGATCACTGTGAGTTCAAGTCCACCCTGGGGCTACAGAGTGAGTTCCAGGTCAGCCTGGGCTAAAGTGAGACCCTACCTTGACAAAACTAAAACAACCCCCCCCCAAAAAAAATACCATGAAGAAATCCAACTAAACATTGTGCTGCACTCAACTGTTAACTTATGTGAGGGTTTCTGAGAATTACTGGACGTGTTACAAATAAAACAGTTAAAACCACAAAAAAATATTTTTTAAGCATAAAACATTTTTATTTTCAAATGAAAATAAAGTGAAATGGATTGTTTGGTGTATAGTTTTGTGAATTCCAACCCATATATATTTATTTATGTAGCCACAACCAGCATTTCTAACTTAATGTTCTTCATATACCTGCAAAATTATGAAAATGATGGCACTTTACTCGAATTCTTTTGTTCGCATATCACTGAGCAGCTAAAGGGGTGCGTCATCCTTCCAGGTTCCAGTGCTGAGCAGGACGTGGTCACAGAGCAAGCAGGGCCCCGTAATATCGGTGTGCGTATAGGGTTAGCGCTCAAAGCAAAGTAATGGTGGCTTACCCAATGCATATCTATACTTCCTTTAAAACTCGAGTGTTTTCTCCTCAGAAGTCTTTGTGTCACTGCTATGTCTCATGCTTATGATTTTGCTGCCTTTTCATCCTATGCTGTAAGTTCCTGGTCCCTGGAAGGATATTTAATTGGGTAAAGCAGCCGGGCTCAAGGCAAATTTGTGAATATAAATTTGTGCATAAAAAGCAGAGAAGCAAGCCGGGTGTGGTGGTGCACACCTTTAATCCCAGCACTGAGGAGGGAGAGGCAGGAGGATCACCGTGAGTTCGAGGTCACACTGAGACTACATAGTGAATTCCAGGTCAGTCTAGACTAGAGTGAAACCCTACCTTGGAAAAACCAAAAAGAGAAAATAATAATAATAAAGGAGAGAAAAGTTTGTAAAAGTGGCAGTAAAAATTCTAATGGGGCTGGACAGATGGCTTAGCAGTTAAGGTGCTTGTCTACAAAGCCAAAGGACCCAGGTTCGACTTCCCAGGACCCACATAAACCAGATGCACAAGGTGGCGCATGCGTCTGGAGTTCGTTGGCAGTGGCTGGAGGCCCTAGTGTGCCCATCCTCTCTCCCTCTCTTTCTCTCTCTCTCTCTCTCCCTCTCTCTGCCTCTTTCTCTCTCTCAAATAAATAAAAACAAAAATATTTTTTAATTAAAAAATGTTCTAATGGAAGGTAACAATTTCTTACTCAACTCACTATACAAATTCTTGCTTATGATCTAGACCAACATAATTTCAAACAATTCAATTTTTTTTTAATACTTTCACACACATGGCAATTTCAGCTTTGCTTTATGCTGTCTTTTCTGGAACTGGATCAAACATACCTCTTTTGAGAAATTCCTCCTGACTAGAAAGAAAACTGGAAATCTATATGTAGAAGGATGAAAACAGATCCTTGTCTTTCTCCATGCACGAGAATCAAGTCCAAATGGATCAGGGATCTTAATATCAGAACTGAAGCTCTGAAACTGCTAGGGGAAAAAGTAGGGGAAACCCTTCAACATATTGGCATAGGCAATGACTTTCTGAATACAACCCCAATATAAATAAATAAAATAAAATGGAAATAAAACCAGTAATCAACCACTAGGATATCATGAAATTACAAAGCTTTTGAATAGCGAAGGACACTGAACAGAGCAGAGACAACCTACAGAATGGCAGAAAATCTTTGCCAGCTACACATCTGACAGAGGATTAATATCCAGAATATTCAAAGAAGTCCAAAAATAGAAAAAAGAAAGAAAGAAAGGATGGAAGTAAGGGAGGGAGGGAGGGAGGAAGGAAGGAAAGAAGGAAGGAAGAAAAGGAGGGAGGGAGGGAGGGATGAAGGAAGGAAGGAAGAAAGAAAGAAAAAGAAAGCAAGAAAGAAAGAAAGAAAGAAAACAACCCAATTAAAAAATGAGCTATGGAACTAAATAAAGAGTTCTCAAAAGAAGAAATACAAATGGCATATAAACACCTAAAACAATGTTCTACATTCCTAGCAATCAGGGATACACAAATTAAAACCACTTTGTGATTTCATCTCACTCCTGTCAGATTGGCTACCATCATGAAAACAAATGACAATAATTTTTGGCGAGGATGTGGAAAAAGGGGAACCCTTCTACACTCTTGGTGGGAATGCAATCTGGTCCAGCCATTGTGGAAATCAATGTGGAGGTTATTGAGACAGCTAAAAATAGATCTTCCACATGACCCAGCTATGGCACTCCTAGGCATGTGTCCTAAGGACTCATCTCTCTACCTTAGAGATACTTGAACAACCATGTTTATTGCTGCTGTATTCACAATAGCTAGGAAATGGAACCAGCCTAGATGTCCATCCACAGATGAATGGATAATAAAGGTATGGTACATTTACACAATGGAGTTATATTCAGCAATAAAGAAAAATGAAATTTGCATGGAAATGGATGGATTTGGAAAGGATTATACTAAGTGAGGTAACCAGGCCCAGAAAGCCAAATGTCACATGTTCTTTCTCTCTTTATTTTTTAAAATTTTTTTGTTCATATTTTATTTATTTATTTGAGAGTGACAGAGAGAGAGAGAGAGAGAGAGAGAGAGAGAGATTGAGAATGGGTGTGCCAGGGCTTCCAGCCACTGCAAACAAACTCCAGATGCGTGCGCCCCCTTGTGCATCTGGCTAACGTGGGTCCTGGGGAATTGAGCCTCCAACCGGGGTCCTTAGGCTTCACAGGCAAGCGCTTAACTGCTAAGCCATCTCTCCAGCCCATGTGTTCTCTATTATACGTGGATCGTGGCTACATATGTTTAGACTTGTGTGTGAGCTGGAACCAAAAATCGGTAGCAGAGGCCAGTAAGCTAGAGAAAGGCTATAAGGGAGGGAGGGCAGGGAAGGACTTCAGGGGATGTTATTGGATATATGTAAGTAGAATAGATTACAGGAAGTGGAATAGCCTAAGCGAGGCCAGGGGAACAGATTGTGTAAAAGAAGGGTGGGGGGTGGGAAGGTCAATCAAAATTCAAGATATTGTGAATAAGACATGTGAAAGCCTACTTTTTGTATAATGACACATCCAGAAGCCATAGCTTATTATTAGAAAATCTTCAGTGCCAGGGATGGGATACCTTCCAATGAGTTGCTGGCCCGGGAGGTCGCTGTTGTCTCCAAAGCAGTACAGGCTATTGCCAAGGCCCTTGGTTTCCCATAAGAAATAGATGGTAAGACCTATTGCTGAAGACTTCACATGCCTGGGTGGCAAAGTCACTGAGAAATCAAGCTGGGACTGAGCTGAAAACCTTCTCCCTGTAAACCAGACAACTGATAGCAAGAAAAAACTGCACTGTATGCAGCCCTATGAGAGACAGAAGTCATCAGCAGCGAGAACAGTGGACACTGGGAGCCTCAAGTGTGGCCGGCCAGGCCAAAGGACCAACCTGGTGCAACAGGGGCATGTCTGTTCGGGGGGAAACCAACTTCTCTCTAATTGGACTGGAGGCCCGCTCTATGGGAGGGAATACATGCCTGGTACTGAAAACCTAATCAAAAGCCTATGGGAGGGAAGGTCATGAGCCTTAGGGGTATAAAGCCTGCTCTTGTCTGGCTAAATGCATATATTATTCTCACCAAACTGCCCAGTAAGCACTACAGTTCATGTTCACATAGTAATGTTACTCTCACTTTTGGGTAGAGATGCTTCTTTTTTCAGATGGCGGTTACCACTGGGATGACCCAAAAGGCAACATCGTGCCGAGAAGAAGGGATGAAAGAGTGTCCAGCACTGAAACATCTCACACCCTGCAAGGCTCAGGGTCCATTGTGGAAGAGGTGGTGGAAAGAATGTAAGAGCCAAAGGAAGGGCACCACTCCTTACCGTGCAACCGTCCAGACAGAAATTGGCCTCGATGTCCACGGCCTCGCAGTGCCTCCACAAGATCCTCCTAACAGGAGAAAAAGATGATGACATCAAAATAGAAGAGAGACTAACAGAGAGACGGAGGGGATATGATGGAGAGTGGAGTTGTGAAGGGGAAGGTGGGGTAGGGGAGGGAATTATCATGGTTAAAAGTTTGTAAGGATAGAAGTTGTTAATAAGAAAATTATACATAAAGAAAGAAAGGAAGGAAGGAAGAAAGAAAGGAAGGAAGGACACTGTTACCAAAGCCGGGCGTGGTGATGCGCACCTTTAAGGCCAGCACTGGGGAGGCAGAGGTAGGAGGATTGCTGTGAATTTGAGGCCACCCTGAGACCACATAGTAAATTCCAGAACAGCCAGAGCTACAGTGAGACTCTACCTGGGAAAATTAAAAAAAAAGAAAGAAAGAAAGAAAAAAAAGAAACTTACCAAAAACATTTTCCGTATGTAAATAAGTCCTTTTAAAAGAATAATAAGAAATATTCTTTAATTAAACATTACACACTAACCTAAATCCTTCACTCTGGAGTCATTCATGTCCTCTATGACTCTCTTCTTGTGGGGTCTTATAGGACCTTTTCAAAAAATATTTTATTTTTATTTATTTGACAGAGAGAAAGAGGGAGAGAGAGAGAGAGAATGGGGATGCCAAGGCTCCAGCCATTGCAAACGAACTCCAGACACATGCACCCCCTTGTGCATCTGGTTTATGTGGGTTTTGGAATTAGAACCTGGTTCCTTTGGCTTTGCAGACAAACGCCTTAACTGCTAAGCCATCCCTCCAGCCCAGGACCTTTTTTTTTTATATATACAGGAAATTGGTGGGCTGGTGGGGGCGGGGGCGGAAGTGAAAGACTTTTTGCATACATTCTATCTCTACCTTAAATTAATTTGCTACCAAATTGAGAAACTACCACCGGTGGTTTCTAGAAAGGTTAAAAAACTATCTTTAAGGTGCCTTGGGTTTAAAAAATGTGGCTCAAGGCAGAGAGAGGTAGGAGGATCATGGTGAGTTCGAGGCTCCCCTGAGACTACATAGTGAATTCCTGGTCAGCCTGGGCTAGAGCATGACCCTATCTGTAAAAACCAAAAATAAATAAATAAATAATAAAAATGTAGCTCAATTGTAGCAGGTCCTGGCTACAGTCCCCAGTGTCAAAAAAAAAATACTTCCTTATTTTCTGTCAGCCATTTGCTTTCCTTGACAAGGAGTTCTATCCTTTACCAAGAAGGAAGCAGATAGTGTCTTCCAGTCACTCTGGCTGAGCCAAAAACCCAGTATTTTGAGAGTTTTATACGCACTGGCCACTGGGTGGCAGTCTTGAGCCGTAGAAGAAGCCAACCCGCAGGAGGAGAGGATGTGTGGGAAGGTAATCAAGTCACCAAAGATGGACTGCGGAACTTAGGTAAGTAAAAGGAATGCTAGCCGAGCAGATACAGAAGGCATCACAGGGGCTGGAGAGATGGTTTAGCGGTTAAGCGCTTGCCTGTGAAGACTCAGTACCCTGGTTCGAGGCTTGATTTCCCAGGACCCACGTTAGCCAGATGCGCAAGGGGGCGCACGTGTCTGGAGTTGTTTTGAAGCAGCTGGAAGCCCTAGCCCGCCCATTCTCTCTCTATATCTGCCTGTTTCTCTGTATGTCATTCTCAAATAAATAAATAAAAATGAACAAGAAATTTAAAAATAAAAGAAGACATCACCTTCCCAGGGTGCTTAAGAAAAACTGGTCTCTGCTTAACCAGTTAACACTAAGGCAATTTTTTTTTTTAATTTATTTTAGAGACAGAGAGAAGGAGGCAGATAGAGATGGACAGAATGGGTGCACCAGGGCCTCCAAGTGCTGCAAACGAACTCCAGATGCATGAGCCACCCTGTGTATCTGGCTTTATGTGGGTCCTGGGGAATCAAACCCCTGTTCTTAGGCTTTGTGGGCAAGCTCCTTAACCAGAGTCATTTCTCCAAATCCCTGGTCGGGCTACCTTCCCAGGGTGAGTCTGCCCATGGGCCACTTGCTCCTACTCTCTGCCTCGTCACCAGGACGTCAAATAACTTATCAGAACGAAGCCAGGTGTGGAGGATCGCTGTGAGTTGAAGGCCAGCCTGAGACTACATAGTGAATTCCAGGTCAGCCTGGGCTATAGAGAAACCCTACCTTGAAAAAACAAATTAAAAATAATTTTTAAAAGACACGGGCTGGAGAGATGGCTTAGCGGTTAAGCGCTTGCCTGTGAAGCCTAAGGACCCCGGTTCGAGGCTCGGTTCCCCAGGTCCCACGTTAGCCAGATGCACAAGGGGGCGCACGCGTCTGGAGTTTGTTTGCAGGCTGGAAGCTCTGGCGCGCCCATTCTCTCTCTCTCCCTCTATCTGTCTTTCTCTCTGTGTCTGTTGCTCTCAAATAAATAAATTTAAAAAAAAATTAAAAAAAAAAACACCAGACTGGACCCTGGCCTGCTTTCCAAACCCCAGGCTCGGGTTAACCCTAGCGTCTCTCTTCCCTGCTTCTTGGTGAGAACTGGTGTCTTCACAGAGGCGATGTCCTGAGGGTCTCTCAGTTCAGCTTGCCCGTGCTTGTCCTTGCCTACCAACAGCCCCCCCCCCTCTCTCTCTCTCATGCTTTCCCACCCTTCCTACCTAGTGTCTGCACCGTCTCTCTAGTGGGCTGTCTGTCTGTCTCACTAACAATTGGTCTTGCTTCTACAGATAGCTTTGAGACTACAAAGTCTCACATTCTCACTTTCCCATCTTGGGGGGCACATCTCCTGCTCCCATGCTGCCTCCTCTTCATTCTTTTTTCGGTTACTGCCCTCAGTCCCTTTGGTGCCCCCAGCTCCTTGCTCCCTAACACCATGGAGAAAAACGGAATTCTCTCATGAAAATTCCACGTGGCAATTTCTGATTATTTAATTTAAAAGGGAGAGAAAGTATGGCACGCCAGGGTCTCTTGCCACCGGAACAAACTCCAGATGCATGTGTCACTCTGTGCATCTGGCTTTACGTGGGTACTGGGGAATTGAACCCTGGCCAACAGGCTTTGCAAGCAAGTGTGTTTAACCACAGAGCCATCGCCCCAGCCCCCTCTCCCACACTTGGTGATTTCTGAGAAAAGTGTGCAGATAAGCTCATGGAAGGTAAAGGTGAGACCTGAGTGTCTGGGAAACGTGAGTCTTAGAACCTGCCAGTCAGCACCTCCCCCGAATGCTTCTGAGCCTGGGCAATTTTATATTTCAAAGCCGGCAAATGAAACCAACCCTCACCAAGAGTGACCACGGGGCCCCGAGATGTCTGCCCTTGCGCGAGGGGTGAAGGGAAAGACTGCATCCTGCAGCCTGGGCTCTGGGTATTTCTTGACCCCACAACTGGCCTTCTGAGGATCGGGGAGCACCTACTCCCTGGAGCCAGGCCCAGGATTTCCCCAGAGAGGTAGAAGGGAGGGGGAGCTGCAGCCAGCACCAATGGCACGCCCAGAACCCCTAGACCTCCATCAGCCATATTTTAACCCTGTCCCAAGCAAAACGAGGAGCAAGGTCCTCGGGACATTCCATGCGTGCCTCATCGTCTTGCAGGGTGGGAACTCCCTCAGAGATGCCAAATGGCTCTCCGGGTAGATAACTGGCACTTCCAAGGGCAGAGGAACCACTGCAAACGTTCGTCAAGGGGGAGGGTGGGCCTTCCTTGATCGTTAGGGTGGGTGAACGGCACGGAAGACACCACACGGAGGACGCCTTTGGAATCACCGTCTACGCCCTGCGCATCTGAAACCTCCAACCCACAAGTGTTGAATGTCTTCATGGGCAACCTTCCAGTTAAAAAATAGTAATAAACCAATGTTGGTTTCTTTTACTAAATGTTTTTATTTCTTTATTTGCAAGCAGAGACATAGAAGAGAGAATGGGTGTGCCAGGTCCTCCGGCCACTGCCAACGCATTCCAGATGCGTCTGCCACCTCGTACATGTGGCTTTACATGGGTACTTGGTGGCTAGTGCCTTAACTGCTGAGCCATCTGTGCAGCCTAAATGTTAGTTTCTTAATTTTGGAAAATATTCCATAATGCTATGGGACACTAAAAATAAGATAAACTAGATAAGAAGTGTGTGGGAACTGTATCAGTCCATTTTCCATGGCTTCAACTAAACACCCCAAAGGTGTTTTATTCATAAAGGATAAAGGAAAGAGGATGGCCGGGCGTGGTGGCGCACGCCTTTAATCCCGGCACTCGGGAGGCAGAGGCAGGAGGATTGCCCTGAGTTCAAGACCACCCTGACACTACATAGCGAATTCCAGGTCAGCCTGAGCTAGAGACCCTATCTCAAAAAAAAAAAAAAAAGAGGGTGTTGCAGTGAGCTTCTCGTCACTTGGACAAAAGCCACTGATGGCAAAAGGGGTTGGTTTGGCTTATAGTATCCAGGGGAAGCTTCAGCATGCCAGGAAAAGGGAGGTAGAAGCTGGGCATCACATTTTGCCACAGCAGCTGGCAGAAAGCAGTACAAGAGTGAGCTGAGATATGACTGGTAAGGAGAGCTGGGCTACAACACCCCTAAGCTCACCCCCAGCACCACACCTCCTCCAGCAAGTCTCCACCCCAACTGCCACCAGCTGGCCATCGGGCATTCAAAACACATGAGGCTATGCCGGGGGGGGGGGCGATCTCATTCAAACCACCCCAGAGGGGTATTCTTTTCTCTTTGTATTTTTTTTTATTTGCAAGAGAAAGAGCATGCCAGGCCTTTCCCTACTATAGATGAACCTCAGACTCATGTATCCACCGCTTTGTGCATTTGGCTTTATGTAGCTACTGGGGAATCAGACTTGAGTCAGCAGGCTTTGCCAGCAATCACTTTTTTTTTTTAATATTTTTTGTTCATTTTTATTTATTTATTTGAGAGTGACAGAGAGAGAGAGAGGGAGAGACACAGATAGAGAGAGAATGAGTGCGCCAGGGCCTCCAGCCACTGTAAACGAACTCCAGATGTGTGCGCCCCCTTGTGCATCTGGCTAACGTGGGACCTGGGGAATCGAGCCTCGAACCGGGGTCCTTAGGCTTCACAGGCAAGTGCTTAACCGCTAAGCCATCTCTCCAGCCCTGCCAGCAATCACTTTTAACCACTGAGCCATTTCCTCAGCCCCTAGCTCTCAATCTTAGAGATAAAAAGTCCAAATAGCACGGTGTTGGCATTGAGGAGGACACCCTCCGGCTGCGTCGGGTCATGGCAGATGGCGTTGTGGGGGGTAAGAGCTCACATGGCAAAACAAGAAGCCAGAAAGAGCACAGAGAGATGGAATGTTCTCTCTTTTTGTCAAATATTTTACTTATTTGAGAGAGGCAAATACATATAGATAGAGGGGTGGGGGGAGAGAGAGAGAATAGGTGCTCCAGGGCCTTTAGCCACTGCAAATGAACTCCAGATGCATGCACCACCTTGTGCATCTAGCTTTAAGTGGCCCCTGGGGAACCAAACCTGGGTCCTTAGGCTTCGCAGGCAAGTACCTTAAAAGCTAAGCCACCTCTTCAGCCATTTTTGTTTGTTTGTTTGTTTGCTTGCTTGCTTGCTTGCTTCAGAGCTTGGGATGGAACCAAGAGCCTTGCATGGGCTGAGAGAGTGCCCAGCCACTGATCACGCCCCCATCTCCTGTTACTCTTTCATAACCATCCTCTCCAACTACCCAGCCAGGGTCCCAGAGCGCAGCCTCCGTCTCTCCCGGGCACCTAAGGACCTCCCACTAGGACCCACCTCCTGAAGATTTCGGTTTTTTAACGGTGTCATACTAGAGAACCCAGCTCCCGACGTGTGCAACAAACCACATCCAAGCTATTGCTAAGCTCTGTGCTCGGTTTTTAAATTTTTTGTTTGTGTGTTTTGTTTTTCAAGGTAGGGTCCCGCTGTAGCCCAGGCGATCCTCCTACCTCTGCTTCCCAAGTGCTGGGATAAAAGGCATGTGCCACCATGCCCAAACCATGCCTGGCCCCTCAGTTTTTAATTTTGAGAAATTATTCAAAAAGCAGTTTATTAAAAATAAACAAATGGGGGCTGGAGAGGTGGCTCACCCACATAAAGCCAGGTGTGCAAAGTGGCACAAGCATCTGGAGTTCATCTGCAGTGGGCAAGAGCCCGTAGAGTGCCCATTCCACCTCCCCCTTGCACATAAATTTTAAACTGAAAAAAAAAAAACAAAAACAGTTGATTGGAGAGATGGCTTAGCAGTTAAGGCACTTGCTTGTGAAGCCTAAGGACCTAGGTTCGATTCCCTAGTACCCATGTAAGGCAGATGCACAAGGTGGCGCATATGTCTGGAGTTCATTTGCAATAGCTAGAAGCCCTGGCTCACCCATTCCCCCCTCCTCTCTTTCATAAATAAATAAAAATAAAAATATTTTTTAATATTTTTAAAGAATAAGGAGGAGGAGGAAATAAACCAGCGAAGGCTAGGTGTGGTGGTGTACGCCTTTAATCCCAGCACTTGGGAGGCTGAGGTAGGAAGATCTCTGTAAGTTCATAAGCCAACCTGGGGCTTCAGAATGAGTTCTAGATCAGCCTGGGCCAGAGAGACCCCACTGCAGAAAAAGCAAACATATGAACAACAATACAAAAAAGGTGAAAATTTTATGTGTATGGATTCAGTTTGACATGAGGGCAGCCATTTTGAGTTGTAGCCACTTGGCTTTGCCCACATGGTTTATATACATATAGTTTTTCAAGGTAGGGTCCTGATCTAGTCCAGGCTGACCTAGAATTTACTATGTAGCTATGCAGTCTCAGGCTGGCCTAGAACTCACGGGGATCTTTCTACCTCTGCCCCCCTCACAATGGTGAATCGAAGGTGTGCTCCACCATGCCCAGCACAAACCATGCCTTTATAAAGCCATCAGTCCTATATGGGACTTTATAAGTGGACCCTGGCTCCTGGAATTCACCTGACCCTTTTGTATTATCTTTAGGAAAGCAAGGTACTTTCCAGCTAAAATGAAGTCACTTCCATCCTAGCCCACACAGGCAGGCAAGTCTTTCTGATTAAAATCTTGGGTATCCAGCTGGCATTTTTGTTTGCTTTTTAAATTTTGATTTGTTTATTTGCATGTGTGAGCACGTATGGGTGCGCACGCATGCCACAGTCTTTTTTTGCTGCAAACAAATGCATGCACCACTTTGTATTCAGCTTTATTTATTTATTTTCTTGTTTTTGTTTTTTCTTTGGGCCAGCAGGCTTTGCAAGCAAGTCTTTAACTATTCAGCCATTTTCTCTGTCTGTTTAGGTTTTTTTGTTTGTTTGTTTGGTTTTGATATTTATTTATTTGCAAGCAGAAAGACAGACAGAGAGAATGGGCACACCAGGGCCTCAAGCCACCACAAATGAACTCTGGATGCATGCACCACTTTGTTCATCTGGCTTTGCATGGGTATTGAGGAATTGTACCCAGGTTGTTAAGGAAAGTGCCCTAACCACTAAGCTTTGGTATTTTTTAATTAATTAATTTGAGAGAGAGAGAAAGAAGGAGAGAGAGAGGGAGGGAGAGAATGGGTGCACCAGGGCTTTCAGCCACTGCAAACAAACTCAAGACGCATCCACCCCCTTGTGGCAT